>NC_140071.1:143604968-143668688 GCF_964194135.1 Talpa europaea | reverse complement strand
GGCCCGGTGCCGGTCCTGCCGCGGCTGTGCGCGCCGGCGCCGGCAGAGGGCGCGCTTGCCCGCCGCTCCCGCGGCCCGAGGGCGGGCGCGCCGAGGCTTTTGTGAATCTGGACCGGGACGCGCGCCCCTGCGGCCGCTGCGGTGTGTGGGTGCGGCGGGCCCGCGGGCTGGCCGGGCCGCTGGCCGCGCCCCACAGGCTGGCCGCCTGCGCCGGCCCCTGGGGCCAGCAGAGCTGCTGGGGGTGGACCCAGAGCCTTCTGGACGCTCCTGGAAGGGTTTTCCCACAGCGCGCAGCTTCCTCCTCCGGGCCCTGGGCAGCCGCTCTCCCCACCCGCCGCGCCAGGCGCCTCTCAGGCCCAGGCCAACCCGGGGATGCGATTGGGCAGCTGCAGCGCAGGAGGTCCCGGGCACCTGCGGCTGGATGTACCCCCACCCTGTGGGGTGCCGGGGCCGCTCCCCGGGCTCTGGGAGGCTGATGGGGTCGGCGTGGAGGGCGCCGCTCGCCGCGCTGTCAGAGCCGGCCCCCACGCCGTGTGGCCCTCTGCAGCCCGCAGTGTCCTCAGGCCAGCCCCACGGCCCTCGCTGCTGCCCGCGCTGGTGCGAGCGTGGGGCCGGCTGGGGTGGGAGGGGACACAGCCCCTTGGAAGGCTGGAGGGCAACGGGGACGGACTGGGCTGAGGCTCAGGCGCAGGACGGCCCCATTGCAGCGGACGTGCAGGGAGGAGGCGGTAGGGCTCCGGTGCGGAGCCAGCGGTTCCCTGGGCCTGCCAGGCCAGTTGCAGACGGGAAGCTGCCGGTTCCTGTCAGATCCTCTCCCTGCCGCTGCCAGACGCCTCTGCTGCGGACTCCAGGAGACTGAGCTCGCGCTGCTCCGCAGGCAGAGATGGGGTGGCTGGGGCTCCCGCTCGGGTGAGCGCTGACGAAAATAAACCGGTTGTCTGTGGGTCTGCCCACGCCAGCCGCCTCTCCGCCCGCTGTCGGCGGGGCCGCAGGCTGGGGAGAGATCCCCTCCGGGTCAGCGTCCAGCCGCAGCTGTCCTGGGAGCCTGGCTCTGGGGCCCCGGGGTGTCTGTGGCCCCGGAGCCCCGGCCCTAAGGGCAGCCCGTGCGCGCAAGGCTGCTTGTTCCCGGAGCGCCGGAGCCCCGGTGCTCCTGCCTGGGGGCAGGAGGGATAAATCCCCGCCGGGTCGATAGGCAGCGTCTCTTGGTAGATTTAGTTCCCAGCCTCGCAGCTCCGGGAGACGCGATAGTCCAGGGCTGCTACATTAGTTAGGCTGATAAAAATCCTTTGAAAACTTTAAAATTGGTTGCCATGTAATTATGTAGCCAAGATGCCCGCTTATTTTGTGCTGTGTGGTTGAGAAAATGTCCATTTCTCCAGCCACCAAGTCAGAGTGTGGCGGCGGGTCAGCCCCATAGCGCAGGCCAGTCTCTGTCCAGAGGCCGCACGCCCGTGGGCGTCCCTGCCCCGTCGTGGCTCTCTGGCGCTGTGGCTGTGGGTCCTCCCTGCAGTCTGACCCGGAGCCGCTGCCTGCCCGCGCCGGGCGGGGTGAGGGCTGAGGGAGCCGCATCAGGCAGGGCTCAGCCAGCCAGCCAGCGCCCTCCCTGGACACAGCCCCGCCGCCATGCTGAGGCCAGCGCTGCCTCCCTCCCCAGGGGCGACCCCTCATCCACAGCTGGGCCTGTTGGCACCCGCAGCCTGCTGGGCCTGGTGCTGCTGCCCTACACACCTCTGCGGCCCCCAGCACCCTGGCTCCTTGGCCCTGTCTCGCATGGGGCCCTGAGCACTGGCCCAGGCACCCCGAGAGGCGGGGCTGGGGCAGGCGGCCCTTTCCCGGCAGAGGGGAATGTGGGCCCGGAGGCAGCACGTGTCTGGTCCTTGCCTGGCCGCTTCCCCTCTTCCCGCTCTGGGCGAGAGCCGGGCTGGGGCCTGCAGCCTGGGAGCAGCAGAGAGCCCACCCCGGCCCCTGATGGGCACCCTCACCCAGCAGCTGGCTGCGCCCCATGCGCCCGCCCCGGAGGCCACCAGACCCCACTCCTGCCGCCCGCGCCCCCTCGAGGGGCTGGACCGCGCGGCTCCGCCAGCCGTCCTGGGCCCACCGCCCCGCCGCCCGCCCGCGAGTGCGGCCGTGCCCCTCCTGGCCCTCGGCCCTCCATTCAGCGCAGCGACAGGCTGCGATTTGCACTGCGATTTGCACGGCCTTCCAGGGAGGGCATTAGCATATAAATAGCAGCGGCGTTGGGGACAATCACAGCTGAGCACGTTTAATTTTTAGTTTATAAGACAGAGCGGCTCTAACTGCGTGGCCAGCAAGGCGCTGGAAGACAGATGCGGCCGGAGCTCCCCCGTCTGACGAGGCCTTACATCATTTTTTTTTTTTTCGAAAAAAGGGAAACAGACACACATAAAACTGAACAAAAGTGATTTCTTGGGTGAGAAGTAATTGAGATTGCGCACCGAGTTAATTAGATCGCGCGGAATTTATACGGCGGCCCAGCTGCCTCTCGCCTGGGTTGCGCCGGCGGGCGCCAGCGATGCGGCGGCCTCGGCCTTCACCGCTCGTTTAATTACGCTGCGGAGGCTCATTTTTCTAAATCCTTTTAACTACCCTGAGAGTCAGTCTGCGTGGAGCCGGCCAGGCTGCCCCGCTGCGCCCCCCGAGCCCCGGGCTGCGCCTCCGCCAAGCGCCGGGCTCCCGCCGGGCCGCTCTGCGCCCGTGCTCGCTCTGGCCGGCGCTGACCGCGGACCGCCGCGAGGCCGCTGCCCGCCGCGGCCTGCCCACTCTCGGCGGCCCGATGGGCTCGGCCTGCGGCCACTTCCCCAAGGCGGCGGGTCCCTCACCCCCGGGGGGCGGCGGTGCCTCGGCAGGGGAAATGCGCAGTTCTGGCCCGGGGAGCAGCCAAGTGTCTTTAGGCAACCGGAAATCTAATGAAAGTCCCCGGGGGAATTCAAGGGTGTGCGCAATAAGCATAATATTTTACGGAAACGACCCCCATATTTAAAGCCGGCGCCCGCGCTGCGTTGTAGGCCCTGCCCGGGCACCTTTGGGAAAATGAAAACTCATAAATTCTGTTTAGTGCGTGAGGCGTGCGGGCCGGCAGGAGCCGTGGGCCCGAACCTTGGGCGCTCGCCACCTTCCATAAATTCCTGGGGAGATTCTATACAAAAATAATTTTCAGGTCCGCGGCTCATTGTTATTCAGACGTGATTGATGGGCGTCATTTGCTGGCGCGCGAGTTAAGTGCCCCTGTCATTTCCAGAGAGCATAATTGGGGCGTTTCACAGGTCAGCGGCGGAGACGGGCTTCCCTTTTGATCAGTGTTAGGACTGATAACAAAAATTACACTTTCCGTGATGGATGTCCCGCCGCCCGGCCCTGCGTTTGCATCCGCGCGGCCCGTGCCCCAGGGGCGGCGCAGGTAGGGACAGGCCGGAGCCGAGCAGTGTGTGCGGGGGGCCGCGGGGACTGCCAGCCGGTCACTGCAGACTTGGCCTCCTGTTCCTGCGAAAGCCCCGCCGCTGGGCCTCACCTGAGGGGTCCCTTGCCTCAGGGGACCCCTGGTGCCCCCCAGACCCGCGAGGAAACAAGGAGGCCTGGACTTGACTTGGCTGTGCCGACGGAGGCCCACACTGGGCGGGTAGTGGGCAGGGCCTTGGCTGCCTGGGGCCTCGCTCTGGTGTCCCTGGGGGGAGGCACCGGCGAGGGTGGGGTGTGGGAGACCCGATCTGCCCGATGAGGCGGTCTAGGCGCTGCCTGCAGCTGGGTGCTGCCCAGGATGAAGGCTGGGGTCTGGGCCACAGGCCCCTGACTGGTGGGGAAGGCTCCTTCTGCCAGAGGCCACTCCTCTTGGGCCCCTCTGGGAGGCAGCCAGGGGACAGAAGCTTCCAGAAGTGCTGGGGACCCGTGGAGAGTGCCCGCTGGACATGGGGGCCAGGTTGGGGCCCCTGCGGGACGCTCCGCAGAGACAGGCCAGCGCCTGCTGCCGTGCTGTCTTGGCCCGGGGCGGCCGCACGCTGTGGGCCCTGCTGGGCCTTGCCCTGCCTCCCACACAGACGCGTCTCAGCTGCGTTGGTGTCTCCACAGCCGGCAGCCCCGGGGGACGAGGACGAGGAGGAGGACGACTTTGTGGAGGTCCCGGAGAAGGAGGGCTACGAGGCCTGCGTCCTGGAGCCCCTGCGGCCCCAGTCCGGTGAGCAGCGGGGCTGGGGCAGCTGGGGAAGGCCAGGTACTCCAGGCATCCCCAAGCGTCCCGGGCCATGTCCAGGGGCACTGAGGGCCAGGCCGGGGATGGGGACCCCACCGCCCCTCCCCACACTGCCCGCTCAGGGCAGGGCCTCGCCGGCCGGCAGCCTCCATATGTAGCCTCTGCCACTGTGCGCTGTGACCCCAGGCGCTGAGGCTGCCGCCGAGGGCCGCCCACTCGGCTCCTGGACCCGACGTCCGCTCCCTCAAGACAGTGGCCACCTGGCGCCTCTCGTTCTTCCCCCAAATCTCCAAAGCCATCTGCACCCGGCCCGCGGCTCCAGGGAGAGGGCACGGGCCTCACGTCCAGAGGACGCTCATGGCCTGTGGCCTTGGCATGAGAGGCGGCGGCCAGGAGGGCATGTGGGGGCAGGCTCTGGCCTGCTGGCTGGGGGATGCGGGGCCGCCTCTGGGGGCCGGCATAAGCAGACTCGCCTCGAGAGAGACCCCCACCTGCCCTCACCCTGACTTCCTGGGCCTGTGCCGGCACGACCCGGCCCCTGGACGGGGCCCTCTGCGCCCCCGTCAGGCTGAGTCTTCCTGCAGAGCCAGGGCTGCCCCTGGGTCGTGGGTGTGGTCAGCAGTTAGGGTGAAGGGCGGGATGGCTGCTCAGCCTGTGCCACCTCCTCCCCAGCCCGGGAATGGGCACCACGGGCCAGCGTGGGGCTGGAGGGGGCGCCCAGAGCCCTCCCCCTGGGGTGTCCTGCTCACCGGACCCCAGGGCTCACCGGTGCCCAGGGCTCCGGCAGACACCAGGGGTCTTCCCCACCCTCCTCTGGAGGCTCGGCCGCCAAGTGCCCCTCCAGCGTGGTGACCGCAAGCGCCCGCCCGACCCCCGGCCCCTGGGGGGCTCTGCCGGAAACAGGCGGGTGATGGGGCGGGGTGGCGGGGGACCCTGACCGTCCAGCCGCACTGGGCTCATTCCGGGTCAGGCTCCGCCCTCTCACGTGTCCCCTGAGCTCTCGAGGCGACCGGCCGGGGTCCCACCCTCCTGGCCAGTCTGGAGCCTTGGGGCCGAGGGATGGGTGCTCCGGGGCTCGGCCCGGAGGCGCTACAGGGTGAGGCGCTGAGCGAAGAGGCCGTGCAGGCAGCCCAGGCCTCCTCGAGGGGCTTTTATCTCCCCCTTAATCCCGCGGCTGTCAGGACGTAATCTCTTCCTCGAATTTACATTTTAATTACAAGGCCAGCGGCCCAGGGGGATCGATGTGTCAGGCGCCCGCTTCCTGCTATCGATCCCCGGGGCTGTGCTGCTCCTCCGCTGATGGCGGGTCTGGGGCCTGGCCCGCCCAGGGCAGCCTTGGGTGTCCCCGAGGAGGTGCGTCAGCGGGTGGGTCTTCCACAGCAGGGCAGGGCGGGGGTGCCCCTGAGCCCACGCACCCGCCTCTTTGGTGCTTAAGAACGTGTTTCACCCCCGGAACTCTCAGGCGTCTCCTGGCCTTGGGCTGCTTGTGTCCACGCCCGGCATCTGCTGACCGGCCCGCCCTGAGCCTGTGTGAGTGCTGGGTGTGGGGGTGTGTGTGGTGTATGTGTGTGTGGTGTGTATGTGGTGTGTCTGTGTAGTATATGTGTGTGGCGGGTGTGTGGTGAGTGTGTGTGCCGTGTATGTGTGTGGTGGGGTGTGTGTGGTGTCACGTCCTGTGTCACTGCAGGTGTCTGAGTGCGAGTGACTCTGCAGGGCCTGGCCCCGGGTGCTGGCCTGAGGCGGGGTCCACCCGCCTGGACTGAGGCCGGGTGCTGCGGGGCTGGAAGTGGACGCAGCAGCCTGTGCGGCCTCCGTCCTGGTCACCGCGCGGAAGCAGGTCGCCGGCTCCGTGTGGCTGCCCAAGGCCGCAGGCGAGGCTGAGAGGGGCACTTGGGGTGCAGCCGGCTCTGCCACCCTTGGGGGCTGGGCTGCTCGGGGCCCAGGGGCCTGTGCAGACCCCAAACACTGCCCCATGTCCGCAGTGCCCTGCGGGCCTCCCGCCCCTGCTGCCCCACCACCGCCACGCTCTGACCCAGCTTTGGGGGCCGCTTCTCGACCCAGGAGCCCCTCTGTCCCTGGCCGCCGCCTCCTGCCCCCCGTGGGGGGATTCCGTGCTGGGCCTGTGGCCAGTGCCTGCACCGCCTGGTCCCAGGGGGCCCCGCGCCTGTGCTGTCGCCGGTCCTGTCCGAGTCTCGCCCCGCCGGTCTCTCCCCCGCCAGGCCGGCCTCCCCTCTGCTGGCTCAGAGACACCGCGAAGCGCACGCTGAGAAGTGAACACCCTGAAGCCTCCTGGGGCTTCCGGTCCCGCCCTTGGCCCCCAGCAGCCCTGTCCACGCGCCCCCCAGACCGGCTCCACAGCGGGACCCCCACGCCTTCGCCTAGCTCTGACGCACCTCCCTGGCAGGCGGCCGCGGGGCAGGGCCGAGGCCCCAGTGGGGGGGTCCGGGTGGACTGTCGTCCTCGCCGCCAGCCGTGCGCCCGCGCCCAAACTCCTGGGGGGCCGGCGCCCTGTCCATCCCGTAGTCCCTCGTCCGCCCTGGCCTCCTGCAGCACGCTCCCTGCGCCTCTTCCTTCCCCGCCACTCCTGGGCCTCTCCTGGCTTGGGGGGTGAGTCTGGCATCTTCCTCCCTCCCTCCGGCCAGGTGCCACCCCGTGGGGACCTGCACCTCTGCCCAGCACCCACCCAGAGGCCTGCAGAGTAGCCTGGGCGCCTGCTGGGGGCCAGTGGGGAGCCGGCGTCCGGCCTCCTCCGGGTGGTGGCGGTGGGCGCCTGTGGCCCGTGGTTGTCTGTGTACAGGCAGGCCTGACCCCCCACTGTGCCACTGGGAACAGGAGCCTCGGTGGCCTGGGGGTGCCAGGGCTGCTGGGGGTCCAGGGCGGTCTGGGGGGGCTGGGGTAGTCTGGGGGATCGGGGGACTGGGGTGTTCGGGGGGGCTGTGGTGGTCTGGGGGACTGAGGGGCTGGGGGGACTGGGGTGGTCGGGAGGACCGGGGCTGTCTGGGGGGCTGGGACAGTCTGGGGGGCTGGGGGTGCGGGAGCGGCCGGGGGACTGGGAGGCTTGGGGGGGCCGGGGGGCGCTGGGGGCCGGGTCTGGTGGAGCAGCCATCTCTCTGTCCCAGGGCTGGAGCCGCGCCCGGCCCCGCAGGGCTCCCCGGTGCGGAGAGACGGGGAGTCGTCCGACCCTGCCTCTGCTGAGGCCCAGCTGCCCCTGTCCCCCAGGTGACTCCCGGACACCCCTGCCCAGACACAGTCCTTCCCCTGGGGGGTGGCCTTCCAGGGGGGCCTAGGGTGGGAGCCCTGAAGGTGGAGCCGGGCGCAGGCCCAGGGCGGCCCCTGAGGCCTGGACGTGGCCGCCATGGCCGGTCCGAGAGCTGGGGTGACGGAGGCCCCAGGCCCACCTAGTGAGTGCCCGCTCGTCCCGCCGCCCCCCAGGGTGCCCGTGGGCCAGGAGGAAGCTGAGCGGCTGGCGGCAGAGCGGGCGCGGGCGCCCGTGGTGCCCTTCGGGCTGGACCTGTGCTACTGGGGCCAGGAGCCGCCCGCCGGGGAGATGGTCAAGTGAGTGGGCGGCCTGGTCTGAGGGCACCTGTGCCCAGCCTGCCCGCAGCTACTGTGGTGGAGGGTATGGGGTGGGCTGCACCCTGGGGAGCCCCCTGGCCACCCCGGGCAGGCCGGGTGGTGGCAGCTATGCAGCGGGGCCAGCAAGCTGGCTTGCTGGCCCCCGCGTGACCCCACGATGGTGCCTGGGACCCCGGGGCCCACCCCAGAGCCACCTCTGCTGGCCGCCCGGCTGGGCCGTCCCCGCGGCAGTGCTGAGGCCTGGTCACGGTGCAGGTCCGAATCTCAGCACCGCTTCTGGAGGCCCAGCGAGGTGGACACGGAGGTGGACGGCGTCTGCGCGTCGGGGGAGCCATGGAGCCGCCGCATCCCCTTCCCGGGGACCTTCGAGCCCGTGCAGCACCGCTGCGGCGCCCTGAGGCCCGACGGCCGGCTGTGTCCCCGCCAGGACCGGCTGAAGGTAGGGGGGCCTTGGCGGGGCGGGCACCCGAGGATGCGAGGCTGGGCCACGCGGGCGGCGCTGGTGGGGGGCTGGGCGGGGCTCTCCCCAGCGAAGCCTGTGGCATGGCGGGCAGCGGCCTGGGCCGGGTTGGCCAGGCTGACTCAGAGCTGCTGCTGCGCCCGCCCAGCAGGGGGATGGCCCGGTGCCCTTGGGGAAGGGGCTCCGGTGGCTGGCCCGGCTCCCTGCCCTCACCGTGCCCTCTGCCCGCAGTGCCCCTTCCACGGGAAGATCGTGCCCAGAGACGAGGCCGGACATCCCCTCCACGCGGAGGACAGGGCCCGGGAGCAGCAGCGGCAGCGGCAGAGCCCCGCGGGGCAGCCCGGTGGGTCAGCGCGCCCACCTGTCACCTCAGCCAGCGGCATGGACAGTGGGGGCGGAGAGGGGGGTGCAGGCATACGCGGGTCTGGTCAGGAGGCCCCTGGGTGCCCACCGGCCACTGCCTTTGCAGCCGCGGTTTCAAGCTGACCAAGTTGTTGAGGCGAAATGAGTCCATCGGCTGGACCCGCACTGCCCACCCGGGGCTGTCCTGCGCCCTCTCAGCGCTGCCCGGAGGCCCATGGGGCTGGGGCGCCTGTGCCACACGGCACAGGTCTTGGCAGGTCCACTGACCCCTCAGGCAGAAGGTGGCACAGCCGGTGACCAGGGGACAGTGCCCCCTGCAGGCAGCTTCTGGCCTCAGAGCTAGCTGGACTGCGTCCCCCCAGGCCACCAGACCTGGCCACCAGACCTGCCTGCCCGCCACGGCTGCAGTGAGGGGTCAGCCCGGCCGGGCTATCTGTTACAGGGCGCCCACCTGTCACCTCAGCCAGCGGCATGGACAGTGGGGGCGGGGGTGGGGGGGTTCAGGCGTCCGCGGGTCTGTCAGGAGGCAGGGGTGCTGGCAGAAGGCAGGGCCCAGGCAGACCCTCAGGCCCCAGGCCTGGCCTGGTCTCCGCAGAGTGCCCTTCAGGGCTGGTTATGCTCCTGTGCCTGCCATCGGGTCAGTGTCAGGCAGGTGGCCTGTGGGCCGTGGGAACCAGGGCTGTTCTCAGAGCACGTGGGGGCTTGCCCGGGTGCCCTGGTGCTGTGTGGGCAGCCCCGGGCACCTACACCTGACCCGTCCGGCATCCTGGACCGGTCACAGCTGGGCTGGGCTGCCGCCTGGGGCAGACAGGAGCCGAGGGGGCAGCACGAGGGTCCCTCAGGGGTGTCCACGGCAGAGACGGCTCAGGGCCCACCTGGCACAGGCACTTGGAGTGCCCGCCCCGCCCCGCCCCCCCGCATGCCCGGGGAGCATCTGGCTGGGCCACGCTCGGGGGTGGCGACTTGTTAGCAGACAGGTACCGGGCGCGGCCCCACCGGCGCTGGCCAGTCAGACGTGAAATGGCATCTCCTTGCTAACGACGGTATCGATCCCGCCCGCAGCCCGGCCAATCTCTCGCGCGCGCCGCGGCCTGCGGCCTGCTGTCCGCCTCAGGAAGGCCGGGCGGCCGCTATTGATTTTCTTCAAAGGCTTTAAATTGCTCTTCGTTTTCCTGGGATGCTCGCGCGGCCTCCACTGGGTGCCGGCGTCTTCCGTTGTGTTTAAACAATCGCTCCATTCACTGCACCCCAAACTGTGACGCCTTCTTATTACCGCGAGATAAACTGTTTAGACAGTTTCCTGTAATCCCGGTGGCCGTCCCGCCTGGATTGTGCTGCCCGGTCCCTCACCCCAGGACCCCCACCCGGGCGGCCTGGCCATCATCTGTGTGGGCGGCCCCCAAGCCACAGCTTGAGGCCTGAGGCCAGACCCTCTCTGGAGCAGTAACAGATAGCCCGGCCGGGCTGACCCCTCACTGCAGCCGTGGCGGGCAGGCAGGTCTGGTGGCCAGGTCTGGTGGCCAGGTCTGGTGGCCTGGGGGGACGCAGTCCAGCTAGCTCTGAGGCCAGAAGCTGCCTGCAGGGGGCACTGTCCCCTGGTCACCGGCTGTGCCACCTTCTGCCTGAGGGGTCAGTGGACCTGCCAAGAACGCCCTCTGGGCCACACGACCCAGATGGGCGCTGCTCTGCCCTCCACCCCTGAGCAGCCCCTGTCGGGGAGGGGGAGGCTGGGGAGGGGGAGGTGGGGCGGTGGGGGGAGACCGGGACCTATGAGGCAAGGGAGGCCGGGATTGGCGGGGGGAGCCTGGGCCCTTGGGAGGTGCCCTGGTGGGTGCTGGGGGTTTCTTGAAACCAGGGGTGTGCCTGCAGACTGGAAGGACCCCGAGCTGATGAGAGACGTGGAGGCGGCCACGGGAGTGGACCTGGGCTCCTCCCGGTGCAGCCGAGGCCGAGGCCAGAGGCGGCGGCACCCGGGCCTCGTGGACCTGAGGCGGCAGGCCGACACCGCCCGCGCGCGCATCGCCAAGAAGGTCTTCGCCAAGTAAGGGTCCTTGACCAGCGCCCCAGCCCCGCGCGCACCCCAGGCCCTGGCAAGATGGCCACCAGCTGGGCAGTGGCGGCCCGGCCGCTGGCCCTGCCTTGCGGGAGGCAGGTTGGTCTGCGGGGCTTCCGGAGCCCTGCCCATGCCCGTTCTGCTCCCCGCAGGGCGGCCGTGCGGAGGGCAGCCAGGGCCATGAGCCGGGTGGACCAGAAGAGGCACGAGAAGTTCGCCCACCAGTTCAACTACGCGCTGAGCTAGGGGGACGGTGCCGTGTCCCCCGCATCCGCCTGCCGCGGTGCCCAGCGCCCGTGTGTCGGGCCAGAAGCCCATGGGCCGAGCACCCGGCACGGGGGCCTCCCCACTCCGGATGGGGGCGGTGCTTCCACCTAGCCGCCCACCCAGTGCCCGGACCGGACCCCCTTGTGGGCACGGTTCTGGGGCGCAAACCTCACTGTCCCAGCAGCTCACCCCACGCTCCAGGGGAGCCATGCTCAAGACAGCCCGGCGGTCTGCCGCACTCAGCAGGGGTGCCGCCAGGGCCCCTCCTTCCGCCACCCGCACCCCGCACGCCCTGCGCTGGCGTGGCCCTCCTTGCTCGGGAGCGGGCCTGGGTGCCAAGCACACGCGCACCCTGTTCTGGGTTCACGTCCAGCGGGGGAGTGACCGGCCCAAGGAGACCCGTTCCCCTTCCCCATGGGCCCGCGGACTGTCCAGGCTCCAGCTTCTCACGCCCTTGCCAGGCCTCCCTGTTGCCCTTTTTGGCCGCCCGCGGGCCAGGCCCCTCCCGCTGGCCCTAGACCTGCGTCCCGGTGGCGGCGCCCAGCCTCTGTCTTCTTTGGAGAAATGTCTGTGCATCCCGGCCCAGCTGGACTGGCTGAGCGCCAGGCCCCGTCCTCTCGCCCCCGCCCCCCGCCCCGGCTGCTCCCTCCAGCCGCTGTGCTCCCGCCGGCCAGGCGCTGCCTCACTGACCCGGCTGCCCAGACGTGGCACTCGGCGTCCAGTTCGTTCTGTGGCCACTCAGTGGCCTCCGCCCTGCTCGTGGAGCCAGCGTCCCCTCCCGGTCGTCCTGGCGCCATGCTGGCCACCGGCTGACCACGAGCACACGCAGGCGCGGGCCCCCTGGACGCTGGCCCCTGCGCACCTCCCGGGTCCGAAGCGGGGGGCCCCGGTCTTGCGCTTCTTCTCCGGACTGGCTCTGGCTGCTCCGGGCCCTCTGGCTTCCGCATGACCCCCAGGGGCAGCCGGTCGGTGCAGCCACAGAAGAGGCAGCCTGGATGCCGGGGGTGGGGGGGCCCCAGCCGGCCGGTGGCGGGGAGCGCAGGCTCCGTCTTCTGATTGTGAACTTGGGGCGCGCGAGTCCTGGGTCTCTGACGCCTCTCAGCAGCCCGTGCGGCGTCCGCGGCGAGTGACCCGAGGAAGCGCAGACTGAAGCTGCCGCGAGACGCTTGCGCCTTCCGGCGGGTCTTCCCCGGCCTGTTGCTGTGCGGCGCCATTAAACACGCAGTTCCCTGGATTTCGCTTGTGGGTGTTCACTGAGACGCGTCTGGTTTTGTCTGCGTCCTGCAGCCCGTGGGCTCTGCCCAGCGGCTGTGAGGCTGGGCCGTGGCCACCCACGGCTCCTCCAGCCCTGCCGACCCGAGTGGCGCTGCTTGCCGGGCCCGCGGTGCCCGTCCCGAGGGATGGGGTTTGCCCGCGCCTCTCTGCACCTGCTGAGTCAGCGCTGCCCCGTGCCAGCGGCTTAGTGTGGATGCCCTTGTGCCCCTGGGGGCCTGCGTGCGGGCGGCCCTCCCCGTCCCGTCCGCCGGGCCTCCGGGGTCTTGCGGAGGATCGTGGGCGTCTGCAGCCCCAGGCGGTGGCCCCCGCCGCTGTCTTCTGGTCGCCCGCTGTTTCGGCACCGCGGCTTGGCCGCGAAGTGTGCCCACGTCGTGCTCCGGAAGGACATGAGAAGAATTGGAATTAATTCTTAAAACATTGGGGGGGGCCTCCCCTGGCAGCACAGCGGTTGAGCGCCGGGTGCCCACAGCCTCTGCAGCGCCCGTTCGTTTCCCGGCCGCCGGCGAGGGTCCCCCCCCCACACACACAAAAGTGGGGGATTTCACCAACGACACCCTTTGCTTCTGGGTGTTTTCTTTGTGGGGAGTTTTTTTTTTTTTTTTTTTTTTGCCAATTTAATGCCTTTACTTATTATTTGTATGTAGGTCTCTTTGGCTTTCTGTCCACCCTCGAGTCACTGCCAGTAGTTGGCAGCTTTCCAGGAATGTGCCCGTTTCGCCCTGGGCGTCGCGTGGTGCCTCCTGGCGCCCCTCTGCACTTTGTGGTGGTCTCTCTGGGGTGGTAGAAGTGTCTCTCTTCTGATTATTAATTTTAGAAATTTGAGTCTTACTCTTCTTGGTCAGTTTAGCTAAAGATGTATCAATTGTATGGATCTATTCAAAGACTAGCTTGGTTTTATTGATTTTCTTTATTTTCCCACTCTTTATTAATTTCCACTTTTATTTATTTTCTTTGGGTTACTTTGGGTTTAGTTTTCTCTTTTCTAGTTCCTTAAAATGCCAGGCGAGCTTCCTGGCCTGAGGTCTGTCTTCTTCTCAGCGTCGATGCCTGCAGCTGGCAGTGCCCATCCAAGGCCGGCTACAGCGTATACATGCGCGTGTTGGTGTGTAGCATTAGCATCTCTGTCGCTCTCAAATACTTTCTTTTTTTTTTTTTGAAAGATTTATTTATGCACCAAGAGCTGGGGTACAGGCCAGAGGGGTGGGGGTGAGAGGACAGAATGGGGAGAACAGGAGGATCCACTGAAACCCACTGCTGAGGGGAGCAGCGGGGAGACAGGAGAGGGCTGCCGCGCCCTGTGGGTAGCTCCCTGGCCGGGCATCGAACTCGTGCTGCAGTGGCTGCCGATAGCTCCATAGTGCTGAGACTCAACCCCTTGCGCCCCCAGGGAGGCCCCCAAAATACTTCCCAATACTTTTTGGATTATTTTGCCCATTGGCTGTCTAGGAGTTTGTCGTTTACTTTCTGCGTTCTTCTGCATTTCCCCAACGTATTTCTGGTATTTGATCTCTAATTTCAGTCCATGTCCCCAGAGGACACACTGTTGGTTCCAGGCCCTCGGGCGCTGGGGCTTCCTTCCTGGCCCAGCGTCCGCACCGCCCTGGGGACGCTCCGAGTGCCCGAGTGCCTCCCGTCCTGGGCGTGTGGGTGACCGCCCGTCTCGCTGTCTGCGGAGCTGCTCCGTCGTGTCTTTGTTGCTGACCCGTCTAGTTTGAGCCACGTGACCAAAACGGAGTATCGGCGCGTCCAGCTGTCCCAGCGACGGGGTCTGTCCGGAAGTCCCGTCTGTCTGGTGTGGGAGCCCTTCCCCCTCGCGCCGGGAAGTGGCGGGGGTGTCTTGGGGGCTCACACCCTGACCGCGCTGGCCCGGCCCCTGCCGAACAGAGGGGTGCACTGCTGGCCTTGACCACGGCTGCAGGCCTGTGTCTGCCTGCTCCGGCCCCTCCCGCAGGCCGGCTCTGCAACCCCCCCACCCCGTTCTCCCGTGGGGGAGTGGGTGTTGCCTTCCTTTGTGTTTCTTTCACTGTTTTTTTAAGTCATTTTTAGTGGTTTCTCTGAGTCACCAGGGATAACGGAGCACAATCTAGTTCCCGTTGACTCCAGCTTCGACGGCGAGTCCCTGCGGCAGCTTTGCGGTGGCCGCTTCACGCGCGTCTGCACATCCCACAGGAAAACTGCAGACGAACAGCGCGCCGTGCCGTGTGCTGCCGGCGCCACCGCGGCTCCTCATCCCTCTTCGAGGTTTGCCTTCTCGTCTCTCGCTTCCGTGTTTCTCAGGCTGGCCTGCCGCCGGTCTCCGCTCCGCCTGTCTGGGACGTCCCGCTGTCTCCTCGCTGGGCCTGGACTTCTGGGCGAGGCGCCCCGGCCTCCGGGCCCCGTGGGCTCCGAGGAGCTGGTCTCTGGGGCACGCGCGGGTCCCCTCGCCCCCGGAGCTTTCCAGACACCCCTTGGCTCTGGCGGCGGACAGGGCCAGGCTGGCCTGGCCCCCGGCACCCCCCCCCACCCCCCCGGCGGTCACCGTGCATCTCGGATGCGGACGTGGTTCCCGTCGAGTCTGGGGGGTTTGCGGCCGCTCGTCACAGCTTCCTGGACGCCCGTCCCCTGGCCTGCAGGCCCCGCTCGTGCTTGCTCCGCCGTCTGCCTCCCAGCCTGGGCTGCTGGCCTGGCTCCGGCGCCCAGACTCTCTTTCCGACCAGACTGTCGTGGCCCGTGAGCCGGCCCCTCCAGGGACGGCAGACAAGTGGACGGGTGGTGACTCCCCGTCATTTGGGGAGCCCCAAGCCTGTCTCCCCTCAGGTGCCCTGAGCCAGAGAGAAGGGGCCGGGAGGAGCTCAAGTCACAGGTGCCTCAGAACGCGCGGCTCCCGCCAGGACTCAGCTGCGCTTCCTGGGCCCTTACAAGCCTTTGGTTAATTTCCAAAGTATTGAAAATTGTTTCCACTTTCCAGCGTGCTCTGGTCGGCAGAGGCGCTCCCCGTCCCTGGCCGTGGGCTTGGCTCTCGGACCTTCTGTGGCTCCTCCCGGCCGGCCCCGTGGCAGAGACCCTGGGGCGGGAGCGGGGCCGCGGCCTCTCCCCAGTGCCCTGGAGCTCTGAGAGCCACGTCCCCACTTCCTGGTCTCCGAGCTGCAGGGCAGGCGCCCGGGAGGGCAGCGTGTGTGCGTGTGGGGTGTGGGCGCCCGGGAGGGCAGCGTGTGTGCGTGTGGGGTGTGGGCGCCCGGGAGGGCAGCGTGTGTGCGTGTGGGGTGTGGGCGCCCGGGAGGGCAGCGTGTGTGCGTGCGGGGTGTGGGCGCCCGGGAGGGCAGCGTGTGTGCGTGTGGGGTGTGGGCGCCCGGGAGGGCAGCGTGTGTGCGTGTGGGGTGTGGGCGCCCGGGAGGGCAGCGTGTGTGCGTGTGGGGTGTGGGCGCCCGGGAGGGCAGCGTGTGTGCGTGTGGGGTGTGGGCGCCCGAGAGGGCGGCCCTCAGCGCGCTCCCTGCTGCGGCTGGTTTGCTGCTCACAAGAGCGCATTTAAAATGACTTTAATGAAGAGGCGGCGCGGCGGGGCGCAGATGCTTCCGCCCTGCTCCTCGGCCTCGCTGCCTCTGGACCGGCCCTCCTGGCGGCGCCCCCGTGTCCTCGCCCGTCTCCTCGCCCTTCGTTCCGTGTCAAATAAGGAAACTCCAGGAGTCTGATGTTTTATTTCAAAGGAGCAGCCCCACGGCCCCCACGGGCCTGCGGCCGGCGGGCTCTGCACGCCCAGCGCTGCCCTCACACCTGGAGGCGCCCGCCCGGGCCCGGGGCTCGCTGCCCTGGCCGTCACTTGTTGCGGAGTTTGTGTGAAAGGGTCAGTCCTGTCAAAGCGCTGCTGCTCCGCGGCTCACCTTTACATCACGGACCTTTTTGACATTTACGTCCACCTGAGAAGTGGGCGGTGAGATGGGGGCACCGCGGGACGCAGCTGGCCTTACCTGCCGCCTGGCCTCGCGCTGGCCCGTCTCACTGCCCCTGCATGTCCCCTGGAGGACGGCCTGCAGGCAGGGGCTGCCCGCGGGGACCAGGGACATGGGCCCGGAGCTGTGCCTGGCAGCAGGCCCCACCGCTCGGGCGGGTCCCACGCTGACCTGGTCCGGGGGCGGCGCTGGGGAGGGGCTGCGGCCCTGGCCAGCTGGAGGCGCCGTGACTCAGACCCCGCCGGAGCACAGCTGCAGCCGGGACCGGGTGGAAACAGCCAGAGCCTGAGTCTCAGCCCCTTTCTCCCCTCGAGACTCTGCCCACCGCTGCCCCGGCTCCCTCAGGCCCAGCCGCACAGCTGCCGGGGGGGCCTGGGAATAGAGTCTGAGGGCTGCTGACCGGGCAGCCGCGGGGAGGAGGCAGGACAGGCCGCAGCAGCGGGAGGGGAGGCCTCGCAGGTGAGGCAGGGCCAGGGGTGTGGCGGTGGGCCCAGCCGGCTCTCTCCAGGAGGCAGGGGCAGGGGCAGCAGTGGACAAGGCCCAGGCTGAGGGCCTGGGCTCCTGCTGGGCCACGGGGGCTCTTGGTGGAGTCCTGGCCCCGGACAGGGAGTGGGAGGGAAGGTCAGCCCTACAGCATCCACCCCAGGGCTGGAGGGCGCGGGCTGCTGCGGACATGGGGGGCAGAGCCCCAGCAGCTGTGCAGAGTGAAGCTCCGAACAGCAGCACTCACTGCGCCTGTCATTGAAAGGCAGATGGTCAGCGCCCCAGGCTGGTGCGGCCACAGCACCACCTGCATGGCTGAGGCTGCCTCCTGACCCACAGTGGCTGCTGGTGCTCCGGCCATCACAGGATCTGCAGAGGAAAGTCAGCAGGATGTGCCTCCCGCTTGGTTGTCCCCCGCGAGGGGTCAGGAGCCCCTTGGCCGGGCCTGGTCACAGCAGCATCCAGCTCCCCCAGAGCCTCAATCGCCACCTTCCGCCCGGGGTGGGGGTAGGTGCCCAGGGCCGGCACTCGGGGCTGCGGGGGCGGAACCGCCTGGAGGGGTGCCCTGGGCTGAGGCCTGCGTGACCAGGTGAGCCTCCCCACCCAACGCCAGCTGCCCCTGGGTGTCCCAGGCCCTCCCAGCTGGAGGCGGGAGGTGCAGGCTGGGGTGACCGGGCAGCCTGAGGGGCAGTGGTAGGGCGGCAGGGGAGGGTGCCCTGCAGGGCGGGCACAGAGTGGGGGGCCAGGAAGGACATGTCCTGGGGAGTGCACCAGCTCTCCTAGGGGGTCAGCAGGGGAGATGGGGGGCGTGGGGAGCTGCAGCCTTGCAGGAGCAGGGTGCGTGGGCCCTAGAGCTGGAAGAGCCTGCTTGAGGTCCACGATGTGGCAGCTGGGCCTGGGGCGGCCAACCAGCGCTGGCCAGTACGCTGGAGGGCGCTTGGCCAGGGGCAGCACCACAAGCCCGCCCTGTCCCCCCTTGTTCCGAGAATGAGCCGTCACCAGCCTGCAAGGCCACACTCCCGCCCCGGCGGGCCGTGTGACCAGACGCTGGCCAGCGAGATGTGAGCTGTGTCCCGGGGCTCCTGGAGAAACTCCTTCAAAGGGGGTGCGCCCTGTCCCTTCTTCCTGTCTGCTGCCTGGATGGGGGTGGGGGCGGCTCAGCCTCAGCCTCAGCCTCCATCAGGCCCGGGAGGAGAGGGCAGCCAGGAGCTGCCGGCCCTTAGGACTCGGGGCAGCGGTGCTGCCCGGGGCCCCCTGTGGCCAGGGGACCTCACACAAGAGAAACAAGCAACTGCCTTTCACTTCTGTTCATTCAGGCTTTCTCTTTCGTGCAACCAGGGCTGATCCTCATGCACAGCCAGGGCCTGGAGCAGGACATCCCGTGGGCAGGGCCGGGAGGAGGCAGGAGGGTGGGGGAGGGGGAGGGCGGCAGGAGGGGCTGTGGTGTGTGGGTGAGCCGGGGTGGGGGCTCTCTGCCTTCATGAGGCCCAGGGCAGACGGGTGGGGGCTGGGTCATCCCTGGGGGGCTTTGGGGCTTGCAGCCGCGGTGGACAGCAGGTCCTCCCGTGCACGGCTTGGTTTGTGGGGAGCACTTGGAGCGGATCTGGGGCTGGCTGGAGGCTGCTGGCCGGGGCCGGCCCTGAGAGCTTGGTGAGGCTTTGCAGGGAGCCCTCAGCCAGGCTGAGATGGCCCCTCAGGCACAGGGGTCCCCCCACCCCCCGCTGCCTCAGTCTCCAGCTCAGGCCGGGGGAGGCAGAACCCCAGGCTGAGACCTGGGAGGGAGGCCCCAGCCAGGCCCGGAGCAAGCAGGGAGGCAGCCTCAGGGGCTTGCACTCCCAGGCTCCCAGGTGCAGGTGGATTCAGGGACCCAGGCCGACTTGGGGCCCCGCCAGGAGGGGGCAGGAACCCCTAGGCTGGGCCAGGCAGCCCCCAGAAGCCCACGTGCTCCCAGGCAGGGACACTGGGGTGCTGGGGTGTGGCGGCCGGTGTCCAGCCCTGCTCCAGCTTGGGCTGAGTGAGGGCACTGGGGTGCACAGGAGGCCGTGTGTGGAGGGGGCCAGAGCCCCCACCTGCCTGCACCCCCACAGGCGCTGCTGCGTGTTTCCAGGTGACCTTGGGATCAGCCGCTCCGTGGGGGAGGCGGGGTGTGGGGTGGGAGGGCAGGAGGCGGAGCTGCTGAGTCTGGGCCCAAGTCCCCTCCTGGGGGGGGTCCCCGAGGGGTAGGAGCAGGATGGGGGGCGTCCCCCTGAGAACACGCCAGCAGCCCCTGGCTGGGTGGCCTAGGGAGGAAGAGCTCCGGGGGGCAGACTTGGCTCGGTTAGGGCCCTGGGGTCCGCGGCCCGGCAGGTGGAGGCGGTGGCTTCGAGCTCCCCTAAGCTCCGGCAATGGGGACCCGACTCCAGGGCTCTGCGGGACTCTCGGAGGCGCCGGGGTCAGCGGCCGACACCCCGGAGGCCCAGCGCAGGCCCGGGGGTCCCCGAGTGCGGCCACATCTGGAGCCGCTTAGCTCCGGGGAGGGAGCGCCTGGGCGGGGCCCGCTGGGGGCCCTGCAGGGCCGGTGCGCGCGGGCAGCCCGGGTCGCGGGTGTGGAGAAGTCGCCGGGCAGGGCCGCCCGGGAGCGAGGGCACCGGGCACCCCGCCCCTCCCCCTCCCCTCCCCTCCCCCTCCCGGGCCGGAGAGGCCAAGCCGGGCGTCGGCTTCAGCCAGGCCGGGGCGGGGCGGCCTCGCGCCCCAGCGGGGTCTTCGCGCCCCGACCGGCCTCAGCCGCCGTGGCGGGCGGGCCGCGGGCTCCCTCCTGCAGGCGGAGGCGCCGGCCGGGCCCGGCGTGCGGATCTCAGGGCCCCCCTCGGCCGCACCGCGCCCGGCGCGGACCCCAGGGTGCCCGCAGCCCCGGCCCCGGCGGGGGCGACCCCGGCCTCCCCGTGCCCCGCGCGGCGGCAGAGGCGGCGCGGATCCCCAACCCTGCGGCCGCCCCCGGCTCCGCCCGGCGCGCCCCGCTCCCGGGGGCGGCGCGGCTCCCTCCCCGCTGGGGGGCTGCGGGCCGCGGAGCCGGCGGGGAGGCGCCGGGGTGCCGGGCCCGACCCAGCTCCGCGTGGGGGCAGCGGCGGCCGCGGGCTCCCCGACCGCGTCGGCCGGTCCCGCGGGATCCCCCCCCCGCGCCCCCAGCCCGCGGCAGGGCCCGGCGCGGTCGGCGGGGCGGCGGGGCGGAGCCCGCGGCGGGCGCACCCCGGGGCGCGAGGCGGGCGGCGCGGAGCGAGACGGGGCGCGGCCTGCGGCGGTTTATTGACTGAGTCCGGCTGGGCGCAGCCTCCGAGGGGCGCGCGCGCCGCCGGCCGCGTACAGAGTCCAGTCTCTCCCGGATCACGCGGCGCGCAGGGCCCGCGAGCGCGCTCAGAGGTGCGGCGCGTAGAAGGCGGGGGCGCCGTAGGGCTGCGAGCCCAGCACGAAGGGCGAGAGCACCGCGGGGCTCGGCAGGAAGGGCAGCTGCGCCGCGCACACCAGCCCGCCGGGGCCGTGCGCCGGGTACCCGGCCGGGCCGTGCATGGCGAGCGGCGCGCCCATGGGCGGCGACGGGCTGAGCGGGCTGAGGCCGCCGGGCAGCCCCGCGCCGGGCCCCGCGCCGGGCCCCGCGGCCCCGCCGCCGCCGGTCGGCGCGCTCGTGTCGGCGCCCGGGTTCTGCTTCTTCCACTTGGTGCGGCGGTTCTGGAACCAGATCTTCACCTGCGTCTCCGTGAGGCTGAGCGACAGCGCCAGGTTGAGGCGCTCGCACACCGACAGGTAGCGCGTGGCCTTGAACTTGTTCTCCAGCGCCACGAGCTGCTCGTAGGTGAAGGCGGTGCGCGCGCGCCGCGGCTTCCCGGACTTGGGGTCGGCGCCCGTGCGCTTCCGCTTGGGCTTGGCCGCCGCGCCCGGCGGGGCCGTCCCCGCGCCCCCCGCAGGCGCCGCCGCCGTCCCCGGCGGGCCCGCGGCTCCGGGCGAGCCCTCGCGAGGCCCGGGGAGCGCCATGTCGTCCGCGGCGCCGGGGGGCGCGTCGCCCTCGGCCGCGCCGGGGCAGCCCGACCCGCGGGCCCCGAGGCCGCCGCCGCCCCGCGCGTCCCCCGCCGCGGGCGCCTCGTCCTCGTCCTCCGGGTCGGGCGCCTCGTCCCCGCTGCCGCCGCTCGGGCTGCGGCCGCCTCCGCTGCTGTAGCCGTCGGCCTCGGCCTCGTCCGCCTGGAAGGGGTCGCCGGCGCCTGCGGTGGGGCGGGCGGGAGGGAGCACAGCACAGTTAGGACGCGGCGCCGCCCCCCGGCCGCCGGCCCCGCGCCCTCGAGCCCCGCGCCCTCCCGCCCCGCGCCCTCCCGCCCCCCCCCCCCGCCGCCGGCCCCGCGCCCTCGAGCCCCGCGCCCTCCCGCCCCCCCCCCCCGCCGCCGGCCCCGCGCCCTCCCGGCCCGCGCCCTCCCGGCCCGCGCCCTCCCGCCCCGAGCCCTCCCGGCCCCGCGCCCTCCCGGCCCGCGCCCTCCCGGCCCGCGCCCTCCCGGCCCGCGCCCTCCCGCCCCGAGCCCTCCCGGCCCCGCGCCCTCCCGGCCCGCGCCCTCGCGCCCCGCGCCCTCCCGGCCCCGCGCCCTCCCGCCCCGCGCCCTCCCGGCCCCGCGCCCTCCCGCCCCGCGCCCTCCCGGCCCCGCGCCCTCCCGCCCCGCGCCCTCCCGGCCCGCGCCCTCGCGCCCCGCGCCCTCCCGGCCCCGCGCCCTCCCGGCCCGCGCCCTCGCGCCCCGCGCCCTCCCGGCCCCGCGCCCTCCCGCCCCGCGCCCTCCCGGCCCCGCGCCCTCCCGGCCCCGCGCCCTCTCGCCCCGCGCCCTCCCGCCCCGCGCCCTCTCGCCCCGCGCCCTCCCGCCCCGCGCCCTCCCGGCCCCGCGCCCTCCCGCCCCGCGCCCTCCCGGCCCCGCGCCCTCCCGCCCCGCGCCCTCCCGCCCCGCGCACCTCCCCGTCCACCCGCCGGGCCGCGGCCGCGTGGCGCGCAGGGTGCTCGCCAGTGGAAGCGCGATCGATGTGTGGGGCAGATACAAACTTAATTAAACTCATTTTGTGTAATGTACAAACTAGTTAACGGCCATTTAATTTATTTCGGCGTATATTACCCTCCGATTACAGCAGGGCTGCGGGCGGCCAATTACTGGCGCTGAAAGGCCTGGGCTGGGGCGGGAGCCCGCGGGGGGCTCGCTGCGAAGCCCAGCCCCGCCTCAGCGCCCCGCCCTGGGCTGCAGGCCCGGCAGGGCAGGCCGGCTCCGCCGGGGAGCCGGGGCCCAGCAGACCCGAGCCCACAGGGTGAGCATCCCGCCCCAACAGGCCTGGTCTGGGCACCAGCCCCGTCCTCCAGGCGCCGTGGAAGCTGCATTTGAGCCTCAGCAATTTGGAAGAAAGTACCAGTCTTGGGCAGGACCTGGGGGGACACTGGCAGCCCCCACCCCACAGGTGATCTCCGGCGGGAGAGAAGCCGAGGCAGAGCCCGACGCAGCACCGCGGCCGGTCCCAAGGCCTCCCGCCGTTGTCAGCAAGAACTTGGGGAATAAACGAAATTTCCTCGGGGGTATCAGCAGAGGGTGCGGGGAGGTAGGCACAGTGGAGGGCATCTCCCCCCAGCCCTGGGGCCCTGCCCTCCCGCCTCTGCCCTGCCCAGGGGTGGGTGAAGAGGGCGACCTGCCTGCTCCCTCCCCGACCCGCTAGAGGCAGGGCCTTCCACGTGGGATGGCCCCCAGCTGGCGCCCGGTGCTGGGGCTCCCTCCTGCCCCCTGGGTCTCTCCAGGCCCCTGCTGGCCTCTCTCCCTCCGTCCCACCCTGGAGACGCTGGACCAGGTGCCCAAAAGACCCCGGCCCAGTCCTGCCGGCGCCGCTCCGGTGTCTGCGCCACCGAGGCCTCCAAGTTGGAGGGCGGCCGGGGGGGAGGGGGCACCGAAAGCAATCAGGAGCCGGTCGAATGCAATCCTCGATCAATGGCGGCCCCTAATAAGTGTAATAGGTTTTAATCGAGTAATTATCCGAATTTTGACCCTATAATTTAGATGTTCGGGGGGAGTTTGCAAGGTGCTTGAAAGAGATATGCACGCTGCGGTAATGGGATATCGACCGGGCCGGGGGCGCGGGCCGCCCCATTACCAGCCGCTTTCCGCCGCTAAGCACATTTCCCCGCAACTGTAATCGAAGGGATTTAATTGTTTTTCCAGAGATAACCAGCGTTTTGTCACAATTAGTCTGATTTGTCCAAAAAAAAAAAAAAAAGGAGGGGCGGGAGGGAGGCCTGGGCCTGCGGCGGCGCGGGGGCGGCCGCGGGGGGCCGCGACCCCTCGGGCAGCAGCCGCCCTCCAGCGGGGAGCCCCGGGCGGGCAGGCCCGGCCCGCGGGAGCCGTCCGGGGGGCGCGGGGCGCGGTGGGCCCGGAGTCCGGGTCGGGCGGCGCCGGCGAGCGTCGCGCGCCAGCCCCGCGCGCTGCGAACTTTGCGCCGCCTGTCGGCGCGGGCGGCGGGGCCGGGGCCGGGGCCGGGGCGGCGGGCGCGGGTCGTGCCCCGGGGGCGGCCGGCTCTCCCCGGCCCCGCGGCGGCGGCGCGCTCTACTCACGCGGCGGCTCGGCTCCGGGGGCCGCTCCGGGTCCTGCGGCGCCGGCGAGGGCGCGGCGCTCCGGCTCCTCCGCGCGCGGCGGGCGTCCGGGGGCGGCGGGCGCGGGGGCGCAGGGGGCGCAGGCGGCGGGGGCCAGGGGGCCCAGCAGCACGCAGCGGCGTCTTCTGCTGTTGAACTTGTTGGGGTCCAGGATGTCCAGCACCGAGAAGGAGGTGGGGCGCGGCGGCGGGCCGGGCCGGGCCGCTCCGGCAGCCTCCGGCGCCGCGGGCACCGTGTCGCTGGCCGCCAGCGGCGGGGCCGCGGCGCGGGGGAAGGCGGGCGGCTCCGCGCGCCCGTCCATGGCGTCCCGGGCGGCGGCGGCGGGCGCGGGCGGCGCGGGCCCCGGGCCGGGCCCCGGCGGCGCTGGCGGCAGCGCGGGGCCGTCCGCGGAGGCCGCGGGGCCGCTGGCGCTCATGCCGGCCTCCCGCCGCTGCGGCCGCGCGGCTACTGCGCTCCCATCCCCGCGGCCCTGGCGCCGCCGCGCGGCCTCGCGGCCCGGGGCTCGGCGGGCTCCCCGCGCTCGGCCGCTGCTGCCGGGGGCTGCTCCGCCGCCTCAGGCGCCCGGCGCGCCCGGCCCGCGCATTTATGGCGGCCCCGCGGCGGCGCCCACGCGCCCACCCGCCGCACACACGTGCGCCCGCCGCCGGCCGCGGGGCGCCGCCGCCCTCGTTAGCGCGCGCGCCTAATTGGCTGCGGACGGCCGGGCGGAGGAGGCGGGCCCCGCGCGGACACACGGACGGAGCCCCGGGCCGACCGACAGACGCGCCGCCCGCACCGCGCGCCGCCCGCCCGCGAGCGCCTGTGTGGGCAGCGCCGCGCCGCGCCTCGGCCAACGGGCGCCCGCCTCCCGGGCGGGGGAGGGGGCCCGGCTTTTAAATAATTGCGGGAGCAGCCGGCGGGGCCCGCGGGGGCCGGGCGCGCGGGGGCGCGGGCGCGGGGGGCGGGCGGGGGACCCTCGCCTCGCCGCTGGCGTCTCGCGCGGCCCCGGCGGCTGGGGCGGGCGGGGCGCGCGGGCCACTCCCGGAGGGTCGCCGCCGCCGCCGTCGGGGGGCTCCTCTCTCGGGGTCTCCGCCCCGGCACCCCGCCCGTCTCTGGGCCGTCAGGTCTGGGTCCGGCCCGGGCCCCGCCGTCACGCGCCGGAGCGGGACGGAAACGCGAGGCCGAGCGGCTCCCACCCGCCCTCCAGCGGGGCCGCAGTTTCGTGGGGAGGGCCGGGGCGCATCGGCGCCCGCACTCTCCGAGCGGGGGGAGTGGGCGGCCGCCCCGCCCGCGCCGCGAGCGAGAAGCGCCTGCCCGGGTCTTTATTCCGCACGTCCGCCCCCTGCCGCGCCGCTTGCCCGGGGCCTCGGGGAAGCCCGGCTCGGGGCGGGCCGCGACGGCCCGGGCGCGCGCCCTCCCTCCCCAGGCGCGCCCAGGAGCCCGCGGCGCGGGGGGACCCGGGTGGAGGCGCGCCGGGAGCGCGCGGCGGGGGGGTGCGCGCGTGCACGGGGGCTGCGCGCCGCTCGCGCTGCGGTCCCGGGAGCCGCTCCTCGCGCAAGGACCGGCCCTTTGCAATTACCGCGGGCAATGATCCTTTGGAAGCAGAAATTAAAAGTTGGGAGAAATAATGGGGGACCGATCGGCTGTAATTTGGGCCCAGCTTGGACCTGCTGAGCCTCCGGGAGGCCGGACTGGGGTGGGGGGACCTCCCCTCCCCCGCGTGCTGGTCCGTCCCGAGATTCTAATCAGAGCCACAACGCTGTGTCCTTCCTTGCCAGGACTTGATTATTCTTTATCTTTAAATTATAAATCACCTCGGGGGAAGGAGGGTGGATAATCTCTCATCACAGGGAGGTAATTATCTCCTTCCCGCCCCCATCTTCCTGGAGGGACTCTCTCACCCCATCCCCCGCTAAGTTTGAACACAGATGTGCACACCCCACTCACGCACACTCACACCGTTCACACGCACACACCACGTAGAGATGCAGGTCTGTGCGGGAGCACCTGGGCCCAGCTTGGTGCCCACAGATGCACTTACACCTGCAGGGGGGGGGGGGCTTTAACGCTGTCCTGGGGAGGCCCCCCCCCCTACCTGCAGCTCTGCTCCCTCAGGCGCAGCTGCTGCCCCTGGGTCAGTGCAGGCCTTGGGGGCTCTGGGTGTCGGTCTCGGTGGGTGCCGCAGCGCACTACCCTCCGCGCACTCGGGGCTCCACACCACCGAGGGTCTGTCCCCCGCCATGGGCAGCCGGCGAGGTGCAGATGCAGCAGGCATCCGCAGCCTCCCCCACCCCTTGCGCTCACCCACGACCCTCAGGAACAGACATCGGCATCTGGAGCGCAGCGTTGTGTTGGCTGCACAGCGCGCATCGTCCTCATCAAATGTCACAACTGCGACCTCGCGGGGCACCCGGCACGCTGGCCTTCGGGACTGGTGGCTTAAACCAAGCCCTGGGGCTGCCCTGCAGTTTGGGGGTCAAAGCTTCTGCTCCCTGGTCCTTCCCTCCCCCCCTGCCCTGCAACACTCCTAGTGGGGGCTGCGGTCTGGGCTGGAGCAGGGCCAGCAAGGCAGGGTGAGGGGCCTCAGAGCTGCCTGGGACTTCCAGCCACTCTCAAGGGAGGGGATGACATGTGCCAACAGGCTCAGCGAGGAGAGGGCATGCCCACCCCTTCCCTGTCTTTACAGAGCAGCTCCAGTCACAGAGTGCACAGGCCTCTTCTCCCAGACACCCACACACCCCCTGCCCCTGCCCAGCCTCAGCCCAGAGTGTCTGGGGCTATAAAGACGTCTTTTCACTCCTAATCACAATTGATTGTCAATTAGACCCTCATTTGTGCAATCTTTGCCCATCTGCCATAACGGGTTATCTCCAAGCCACCGGCTTCACTTGCAGGGCCCCAGGTGGGCACTGACAGGTGAAATCAGAGCCTGGGAAGGGGGTGCCTCTGCCTCCCCGGGGGCAGGAGTCGCCCTTCCTTGCCAAGCCCCAGCCGCTGCACATGAGTTGGGACCAGAGGGGCCGCTGATGGTCTTGGGCGGGGGAGCAGCCAAGACAGGAGCCAAGCGAGCAAGGGCAGAAACGGGGGGAGGGGCGGGCGGCAGATCTTAGAAGAGGACCAGGAAAGGGATCGGGAGGCAGAAGTGAGACCGTGGCGGGGAGGGGGGCTTGAGCAGCATGGGGGAGAATTGAGCCCTTTCCAGTACACGACTGGTGTCCCCTCCCCATTGGTTTTGGGGGACAGAGGACCCCTGCTGCTAGCTCATCTTGTGTGGACGAAGCCCTTCAATGTTGTCCCCTGTCACCTGCGGGGGCTGGATTCCATGTGACTTCTAGGGTCCACGCGCCCTCGCTGCCTGGGTCGTGGTGACATTGGTCTCTGTATGGGAGCGGCTTGGGGCCTCTCTTCTCTCGCACCTGGACAGCCTTGCTGGACAGCGGGGTGCACTTTCCATGTTTTCCTCGTGCAAGAAACACCCCACACCAGACCGCCTGAGGCACCTGCAGGGCAGGGACCCGTCCCCATCTGCGAATTAGTGTTTCCATCCTCGGATTGGCCCGTCTCGTGGCTAGCGGGGCTGCGGGGGGGGGGGGGGACGCCCGCCTGTGACCTGTGGGAAGGACGCGGGGGCAGAGGTGGAGGGTGGGGACGGCGGCGCCTGCGGTGCTTCCCGTCACTCACCGCTCCCCCTTTTGCTCACCCAGAGCTGGGGGGATGAGTGGGAAGCCTTCCGCTTGCTGCTCCTTCATTCTCTCCGCGTGTCCCTGCCTGAGGCCCTCCTGACTCTTAGAGAGAGGGAGTCTCGTGCCCGGGACGCAACAGAAGAGGGGGCAGAGCTGCCCACCGTCTGCAGAGCCCCACAGCCTTGCCCCCAGAGCCCCGCCCGCCCGCCCGCCGGCCGCAGGGAGTCTTCACGCCGCGGGCAGAGCCAGGGCGCCGCCCCGGCCGGCAGGACCACGGACAGCGCCGCGGGCCCGCGCCCAGCACCGCGGACAGCGCCCCGCGCCCCGCCCCGCGCCCCGCCCCGCCCCGCCCCGCCCGCCCCGCTGCTCCGACATCCGTCCCGCCCCGGCTCTATTCCCCAACTTCGGACACCCCAGAAGAGGAAGGGGGCCAGGCTGCGCGTGCCTTGTGGAGTCCTGGGCACCTGGCTCAGGCCGGCCCGCAGCCCGTCCATTCACCACGTCGGAGCCAGCAGCTGCCACAGCGCTGGGGCCGCCCCTGTTGGGCTGAAGCCCCCGATTCGTGAGAGAGCTGCCGCGCCAGGGCGAGAAGCAGCAGCCCAGGGGTTCGGTCAGCGGTGCAGGGGTGAGCTCTAAATCCCTTAAACCTAGAAACAGCCACCAAAGGCCAGCAGTGGGCCGCCTTGCGCTGGTTCTCCGGTTCTGAGGGTGGAGGGTGGGCGGCTGCTCCCAGGGGTGTTAGGATGGGAAAGGGTGGGGCACCTTTTGGGGGGTAAACTGCTGGGGAGGGCGCTCAGCACCCCCCAGCAGGCCCGCGGTGGAGCTTTGATGAGAACTTTGGCCCCTGGTGCCAGCGTTTCCACGCGCTGCACGACAGCCCGAAGCCCAGGTGGGCACCCCTGTCCCCCACACTGCTCCTTGCCCCCCAGCCTCTGCCCACCACTGGCCCATCTTGGAGAGGCAGTAAGTAGGGGCGCCCAGTGTTGACCCTGCCGGGGCTGCCAGCGTCCTGGCCTGCTGGGAAAGCCCCCATTCGATCAGAAATGCCACAGACTGGCCAATTCAGCCACCGCCCTCCCTTCACGCTCCCTCCCCACCATGGGGACGTGTCCTGCCACCCCCAGAGGGCTGGGCCCTGCGCCCGAGGTGGTCTCACTGCGCTTCTGCTCCTCTGTGGACGCAACTCTCCAGAGAGTCCCTGAGCTCTGGCCCAGCCAGGTGCAGCCGGACTGGAGCCGGCTGGGGGAGCCCTGGCTGAAGCAGTCCTGGAACCCTAGTCAGCCCGTCCTCTGCTCCGGCCTGTCCCCAGTTCTGCTGCCTCCCTTCTCCTGCAGTGACCGTGCCGTGTCCGCCAGCTCTCCGCGGCCTCTTCCCGGGTGTCTGGTGCTCTCCCCTCCTCACCCACTCCCTGCAGGGGCCCTCCCGCCGCCAGGGCATCCAGTGCCCTCGTGTCACACCCGACAGGGCCGGGGCAGGGCCAGGGGGCGAGGTAGGCCCCGCTCTTGACCACCACGACCTGGGGGGGAAGCAGAGACCGGGTGGCGGGTGGCGGCAGGTCTGGGAGACTGGGGTGTGAGAGGGGCGCTCGGGACGTGAGAAGCCGTGTCCGGAAAAGAACGGGCATAAGGTGGTGGGACTTTGGGGTGAGAGCCAGACACCCGCCCCGCAGGGGCCTGGTTCGGCGGGGCTGCGAGGCACACAGGGCGCCGGCGCTGAGGTTGTCCCGGCTGGCGCCAGCTCCAGTCTCACCGGGGGGCGCCAGCTCCTCTCACCGGGGCTGCAGGGCGGCTGGGCCGGGAGGGCCGTGGGGGGCGCGCCGTGAGCTTGACCGGGTCAGGCCTCCCGCAGCTCCTTGACTGCGAAACCTCCGCTGTCACCACGCGCGGGTGGGGGCGAGAGGCTGGAGACTCTCGGGCTCCGGGAGCGGTTCCGGCGCTGGGGGCGCGTGCGCGGGGGGCTGTGCGCGGTGGACACGCGGGCGCCGGGGAGTCCGTCTGGGGCGTGTGTGTCTGTCTGGCCGGCGTGGGGCCCAGGGGTCTGGCTCCCCGCGCTGGGCTCCGGGGGGCGGGGCGGGGGGCGCGGTCTCGGCCCGGCTCCGCCCCTCGGCCCGGAGGAGCCGCCGCAGCCCCGCGGGCCCGCCCCCCGCCTCCCCCCCGCGCCCCGCGCCTCGCGCCCCGCGCCCCGCGCCCGCCCCCCGCCCCCCGCGCCCGCCCCCCGCGCCCCGCGCCCGCCCCCCGCCCCCCGCGCCCGCCCCCCGCGCCCGCGCCCCGCGCCCCGCGCCCCGCGCCCGCGCTGCTCCCTTTATTCCCCGCTCTGCGGCCGAGGCGTGCGGCGGCGGCAGCAGAGAAAGGAGCCGCGAGGCCCAGGGCGCGGGCGGCGGTTTAACGATTTCAAATGAGCGCGCTGGGCGAGGCCTGACAACCGGCGGCGATGACGGCTAAAATTACCCGGAATCAATATTCCCGCCGGGTGTCCCGGGCTGATAAGCGCCGCCAAGACAATGTTGACTATTAAAGTCGACAGCTTGAGATATTACACTATTAGTTATGCTATTTTTAATAATCTATAATATTTGGGCTATAATTAATTAATTATACGGGTCAGATAGTATCTAGAGCTGGAATGAGGTCTGAAGGGCCTATGACGGCGCTAATGAGAAAGGAGAAATCTAATCCGGGACAGGTGCGGGCCGAGCCGGCCGCCGGGGCCGCGGGGCGGTGGGCGCGGCTCCCAGCGGCTCCGCCGGGCGGGCACCTGCCAGCCGCACCTGCCCCTGGCGGCCCGGGCGCCGGAGCTGCCCTGTCTGCGCCCAGCGAGGGCCTGGCCAGGGGCTCGTTGACCTCTGGGCCGCCCTGACCCCGACCCCGTCCCCCTGGCGCCGGGGCCTCCTGCCCAGGCAGACCCAGCCGGCCCGCCCCAGGGCCCCTGCGCGGCTGTGCCGCCCTGCCAGGGCCCCGCGCTGCGCTCCCCGGCGCTGAGGGCAGGAGGGCAGGAGGCCTTCCCGCGAGAGCTGGGCCCGGCGGCCGGTGGGAGCCCCGGCACACGGCCCGCCCTGCGGCTGCCACCGCTGCCCTTTTCCGGGGCGCCCTCTGGAGAGGCAGCCCCTCCCTCGCTGGGGCCTCCTCCAAAGCCGGTGCAGACGCTGCCAGGGCTCAGGCCTGCGGGCGCCCGAAGGGTGGGGGGGTGCCCAGGAGGGGGCTAAGTCCTCCGGCGAGTGACTCTGACCCTCGGGGAACCTCCCGTCGCCCAGGCTGGCCTGCCCCTCCTCGGGGCGTGGCTGCCCTGAGCCCGCGACCGTCTGGGGATTTAGAAACCCTGACGAGACCAGAGCGCAGCTGGCAGCATCCTGTGCCGCGCCCGGGCCGTGTCCCTGCCTGAGGCCCACGGCCGCGGCTGAGCTCCCCGGCCGGAGTGCGCCTCCGTCCTCACGCAGGGGCCACCCGTGGGCAGCTTGCTCCACCTGGAGCCTCCTGGGACACAGGGCTTCGCCCACCCTGCTCCCCCCACCTCCCAGAATGAGCCCAGGGGACTCGCCCACCAGGGTGTTTCCCAAGGTTTGAATTAAGGCCAAGTGCCCGGCTGCCCTAATGAACCTCGGAGGCTGGCACCCCGCAGAGCGGGCTCCCGAGAGCAGCTCAGCGCCTTGGAGAGTGGACGGACGGGCACTGGTCGCAGGGGAGGCCAGGCAGAGCCAGTCACTCTGGGAACCATATTACCGCGTGTCCATGCGGCCTGCAAGAGCCAGCCCAGCCTCACCAGCCCCAGCCCCACCGGAGCCCAGCCCCACCCTGCCCAGCCTCTGCCCAACCCAGCCTTGCCCTACCCCAGCCCAGCCCAGCCCAGCCTCTGTCCAGCCCCAGCCTCTGTCCAGCTCCAGCCCAGCCCAGCCCAGCCCTGCCCCACCCCTTCCCAGCCCCGCCCCTTCCCGGCCGTCTCCCGGTGGGTCTCCAGGACCCGCTGCAGGGAGATGGGCGGTGCCCAGGCCCAGGGCAGCCTCCCTCTGTCGGGCCAAAGTCCAGGCTTTCTCTGTGTTTGCTGTAGGTCAATAGCATTTTTTATTTATTTATTTATTTGTTTGTTTGTTTGTTTGTTTGTTTGTTTATGTATGTATGTTCACATCTTGTTCATTTTTATTTATTTATTTATTTATTTAAATAGAGGCATGTTTTATTTATTTATTTGTTTGTTTGTTTTGTTTATACAAGCACTGGGTACAGTCAGAAGCGCGGGAGGGTGAGAGAATTCACCAGAGCCAGAGCGGGGAGCAGAGCAGGCAGAAGGACCGAAGGACACTGCTGAGGGGAGCAGCAGGAGGCAGGAGAGGTCTGCGCGCCATGCGGGACCCTCCTCCGGGTGGCCGGGGAGCAGCCGGGGATCGAACCGGCGCCACAGAGGCCGCGGGCAGCCTCGCAACCCAGCGCTCAACCGCTGCGCCACCGGGGAGGCCCCATTGTTCATTTTTAAACGGCATTTGCTTCCCCCACCCCCTCAGTGCAGTCCCCTTAGAGTTTCCTTCCCCAAGGCCCCGGGGCGCCGTCACCTCAGTCCCCCGTGCTCCCCGCTCCGCTCCGGGGGCTCCCCTCCTCCCTGCAGGGTGTCTGTGGTGTGCGGTGACCGGGTTTGCTGTGTTGTGTTTTGTGCTGTAAAACCTGGAACAACCACATGCCTGCGAGCAGGTGGCTGGACCAGGACGATGCGGCGCGTGTACAGACACAGCGGAACGTCCTCGGCCACCAAGACCAGACAAGCTCATGCCGTTCGCAGCAACGTAGGTGGATCTGGAAGGAGTGGTGCTCGGGGGAACAAGCCAGAAGGAAAAAGAGAAATTTCGGATGGTCTCGCCACAGCAGGGCTAGCGGGGACCCCAGAAGACATCTGCACTGTTCTTTCTTTTAAAGGAAAGGGCGGGCGGCCCAGGCCCGGACGGGAAAGCCGAGGGGGCGGCCCGGAGGGGCGTCCCCCGCGGGACCAGGGCCCGGGAGCGGGGTCATGTGGGGCTGCGGGCACCAGGGTCCTGGGGAGATGGGTGGGGGCGGCCGGGGAACGAGGGGTGTGGGGCTCTCACACCCAGGAGGGAGCCCGTTCATTCACCGGCCCAAGCTGCTGCATCTGCCGCGGGTGTTTCCTCCACACTTGCGCGGCGGCTTCGTCCTGCCCTGCCCGTCTGTGGGGCTGGGATCCCGCTGCAGACACGGCGCGGGGCAGGCGAGGTCTCGCTGCTCTTCGGGCATTTGGCAGGAGGGGGCAGGTCAGTGGCCTTGGGGAGCGGCGGATGCTGGTGCAGACGCCCCCTCTCACCTCTCAGGGGCTGCGCTTGGCCGGCCTGGGCTCTGGGGCTTCTCCGTCTGACCGCCCTGTGGTTCTGCCCACCCCTGCCGATGCGGGCCTCTGTCCTGTGCCACTGACCCCCCGCCTGACCCCGGGGAGTGCCGATTTGGGTCATGTGCCTGTTTCCAGAGAGTTGTCTGGTCTTTTATTATAAATCTGCAGGAGCTCGCGGCAGCGCTGGGTTGGGCTGTGCTCCAGGCCCAGACCCAGCCTCTCCCTCACCTCAGCCCACCCTTCAGCCTCGCCTGCGGTGCTGGGGCGGCGTGTCCGCTGTCCTTCCGGTGCTTTGCCTTTGGCTTTGTGTCCAAGCAGCCAGTGTCCGTCTGAGACCATGAAGGTTTGCTTCTGTTTTCTCCTGAGCGTCTTACAGCTCCAGTTCCCGCTGGGTCTCCGCGGGGGTCCTGGGTGCTGTGTGTGGTGTGAGGGAGGGCTCGCGCCCGGCCTTGCTCCAGAGGCCCTTCCTCGCCCTTGGAGGCATCTTAGCCCCTTGTTGAGACGCAGCGGTGCACACACACCTTCTGCTTCCAGGCCACTTTCCGGCCGACGGCGGGGGGCCTGGGGGCCGCTGTGCAGACACCTGCTGCCTCGCCTCGCACTTTGAAATGGGAATGGGGCGTCTCTGCCTTACCCTTCTGGTTGGGCTGCTCCGGGACGTTGGCAATTCCAGCCATTCCAGGCCGGTCGGTCACTCTGCAGAGACGCCGGGCAGCCGGGGGTTCTGAGGGGCCCGTGGCTGAGCCTGGCTCACGCATGATGCTCAGGGCGCAGGTCTGGCAGCTCCTTATTTAAATTTATTCCAACTAGGGCCTCCCTGGTAGCGCAGCAGCAGTTGAGCACTGGGCTGCGAAGCTGCCCGCGGCCTCTGCAGCGCCGGTTCGATCCCCAGCTGCTCCCTGGCCACCGGAGGAGGGTCCCGCATGGCGCGCAGACCTCTCCTGCCGCCCGCTGCTCCCCTCAGCAGTGTCCTTCGGTCCTTCTGCCTGCTCTGCTCCCCGCTCTGGCTCTGGTGGATCCTCTCACCCTCCCGCGCTTCTGACTGTGCCCAGGGCTTGTGTAAATAAATAAATAAATCATAAAAAAATAATAAAATAAAATAAATTTATTCCAACGAGTCTTGTTCTTGGCCGATGCTATTGCAAAGAGAATTGTTTCCTTAATTTCATTTTCAGATGCTTTATTAAGATTACAGTTTTAAACTTCATTTCTTTGATTTGTAATTTCATCCTTTTTCTCTCCTGCTAAACTCTTGTTCCCAATGACACGAGGTGATTTCTTGCTGCTCCATCCCACGAGCGCCTTGAAATATCCAGGCGGCGTCCACACCCGCGGCAGGGCCGGCACTGGCCCGGCTCCCGCTTGTCCCGAGCGGGCCCCGCTGCGCAGACACAGCCGCGACGGGCCGGGGGAAGAACTGGTTCTGCTTCGCAGCCGAGTCCCTTCTTTCTGGCACCATCACTTCTCTGGGGGTCGCTTTTCTCCTTATGTAACTTCTGCGCGCAGCGACCCCCACGGCCCAGCGTCAGGCAGGCGGGGCCACGCCGGCCACAGCTGCCGCCCACAGCTGCCGCCCACGTCCCCTCCCCTGCAGGCGGCCTCTTAGGGCCCACGGGCTTTGTTCTGCGTCACCGCTCTGTGGAAATAGCACAGGGGTCCCCCGCCACGGGCCCGGCGCCCACCCCCCACCCCCCGGGGCCAGCACCCCCACCCCACCCCGCCGGCCGCTCCTCGGGGCCCTGCCGGGTCGGGCTGCCTGCCGAGCAGGACCGCCCCTCCGTCCGGGGACAGGGGCTCGCGGGTGGCCAGTCGGGGCAGAGGCAAGCCCTGGACGCTCACAAAGTGGACGGCTGGACAAAGCGAACGCAAGGGGGCTGGGCGGACGCAGCGGCTGCGAGGGCTGCGGGGCCAGCCGGGCCGTCTGACTTTGGTGTTTCGTTTGCTTGGGGCCCCCCGTGGCCCGGCATCTTCACTCTGGAAGTGCCCGCTCCGAGCCTGGGCCACTGGCTACTCCCTGGCCCCGGGCCCGGTGGCCCCTTCGCGTCTCTGCCGAGGCCCATCAGCTCCCCCGCCAGCCCCTCCTCTTGCTTCTTGCCGAGCTTCTGTGCGCGTCTTGGGCTCTTGCTTGGCCTCCGGCAGCAGCGGCAGCCTGGGCCCCCGGGGGGCGTGCGCGATCGCTCATCTTTTCGGCAGCCACATCCTCCCGGGAAGTGCCCTTTGCCTTCTTCACTCCGTCGGTCTGTCCGCGTCCGTCCGTCTTTGTGTCTCCCTGTCTTTGCCTCTGTCTCTCTGTCGCCGCGTCTCTCCCACACGCGAGAGTGTGTGCGGGCGTGTGAGCGCATGCCTGGCAGTGCAGGTGTGTCCGCCGGGCCCGGCAGGCGGTGAGGGTTGGGTGGCCGCCGGGAAGTCGCGCCGGGAGTCATGATGGACAGGAGAGCCCGCCGCGGTGTGCAGGCCGGGGCCGCCCGGCAGCACAGACGGGGCCGCGGGGCCGCAGAGGAGGAAGGCGGCGGCGTGTTCAGGGTGAGACCCGGCACCAGAGCGCCGCCGAGCTGCCAAGAAGCCCTCTGGGAAGGGCTGTGCCCCCACTGTGCCCGCCTGCTCTTGCCGTCCCCCATGTCTCCTGCCTGCCCTCGCCGTCCCTCTGCTAGTGTAGCAGCTGACCTGGGGTCCCAGCCCTGGCCCCCCAGGACCTGCTCTACCCCCAGCTCTGTCTGGACCCTCCTGGGGACCCGGGCTGTTCACTCCGCCCTGCGGATTGGGCCCCGTGCCGCCCGGCACAGTGGACCCTGTTCTGGGGACAGTCTCCCTGGGGGGCAGCAGATGCAGCCTCTTAGGGTGCCCCTGAGTCAAAGGGGGTGAAGGACCCCCTCCCCAACGCTGGTGGGTGGGCAGAGAGCTGAGGGTCTGGAGAAAGGAGGGCGGGAGCAGGGGCGCGGATGGACACCCGCCCTCCCCTGCCCTCCTGCAGGGGCAGGGTCTGAGGAGCGCCCTGGGCTGGCGGGCAGGACACGGGAGGGACGTGGGAGGGACGGGGCTCCGGTGGGGCTGGGGTGCTCCGCTGTGTGTGTGTGGGGACCCCTCCCAGGCTGGGAGTCACCCGCAGCCTCCCAGGCTCTCACTATTGTTAATTAAGACTGTCTCCATTACGGGGCTAATTAACAATTAGCATAAACATAATTAGCCGGGCTGACATTTAACTGGTTACATTGTTGAAATCATTTTCGGGAAGCGCCCAGCGGTCGTCAGCGGGCAGGCCCCGGGCCACTTTGTCATGTAAATTAAATGACATTTGCGCGGAGTCTCCGGAGAGTCGCCCCTTGGTCCCTGCCAGAGCCGGCCGAGAGGCCTCTCAGCAAACTCTGGGGAACCCGCACGCCAGGGGGACACTGGCACCCCAAACTGAGCCTCCTGTGGGAGGTGCCTTAGAGGTCTCTGCCCGCCCAGGCCCCTGGCCCCGCGGGGGACCCTCCCCAGCTTCCCCAAGGGCCCCCTCCCCACCCAGAAGGCCGGGGGTTGACAAATGCCCATTCCAGGGCCCTCCCGCACACCAGCTCTGAGCCCTCCCAGGGCTGCTGTCCAGAGAGGGTGGGGCCCGAGGTGCCACGAGCTGCCCCGCTGCCCCCCACACCCCCACCCCCGTCCTCCTGGACGCCCAAGCTCTGGGCCGATGGCCTGACACCCGCCTCAGCAGCCCCGCCTCCAGGGCAGCCCCTGTCTGGACTCAGCCCGTCGCCCCGGGCACGGGGGGTGGCCGTGAGCACCCCTGGCCTCCCGGAGTGCGCCCCTCACCTGCCCTCTCTGGGGTGGGGCGCAGTTCTGAGCCCCCCTCTGCCCCGGGGCCGTTCCTGGTGTCCTCTTGGCCTGCCGCTCATCGCCGTCCTGCTGTCCTGCCGCCCCCTCGAGCTGCCCACCCGTCCCTCGCTCCTCTGCTCGCCTGGGGGAGCGCCCCGCCCCCAAGGCTCCAGCCTGCGCCGCCCCGGACCAAGCGGGCGGGGACCTGGCCCCTGACCCTGCCGTCCACGCGGCCTCCTGGCGCCTGCCCCGAGGGTGGTGTCCACCCAGGGGGAGGCTGTGCCCGCGTGGCCAGCACCTCCCGCCCAGGCGCCGCTCTGCGCCCCGCGCCCACGTCGCGGCCGAGCTGGCTGTTAAGTGCTTGTCAGAGCCCACAGGCCCGCGGCTCCATAAAGTCCCCGAGAATTATAGGAGCGCCGGCCGCATAACTCACCGCACAGTAGATTTAACCTGGCGGCCAGTAATTCATATTTGTGGCGATAATATTGTTTTCCACTTTCCGAGAGTTATCGCCGCGTCTCCCTTCCAGGTCACTATGGATATCAAAAATCAATTTGGAAAGATGGATACTGTCAGGGGATAAAGCATGACGGCGGACCCCGCCGGCCCTGGCCCCCCGGCTGCCTCTCCTGCCTGGGAGGGGTCGGGAGTCGCACGCTGCCCGGGGGGCCGGGCCTGGCCGGCCACACAGCGGGCAGCGCGGGGCCCAGGCGGGAGGGATGGCGCTGCCCCTCGCACGGGGCTCCCCGGGGCCCACTGCCTGGGCGCGTGCCCGCTCTGGCCTGGGGCTAGCCGGGCCAGGGGCGATGCCTTCCCCGGGACGCGGCCTGCATGTGCCCAGCAGCTGCCACACGGCCTGAGCGAGGGGGCCTCCCGGACACAACCCCAGGGCTCTGCTGCCCGCTGGCCACTCGGGCAGGCGGTGTCACCCCTGAGCAGGAGCTGGAGGCAGGTACTGGCTGAGGGCGCCCCTATGTGCCTGATAGGGGAACTTGGGGTGCTCAGGGTGGGGGTCCGAGCACTTGGGGTGCTCAGGGCTTGGGGCTGTGTTGTGGGGTGGCCAACAATGGGCCTGTGCTGGTGGTTGGGGTGGTTTTTGCCCCCCGGGGGATGCCCACTCTGCCTCCATCCAGCTGGAGCCCCTGTCGGGTCCACGGTCCTGCCCGCGGGTGGGGCCCAAAGCCAGTCAGAGCAGTGGCTGGCGGTGGGTTGGCCCCTCGACTGTGCACAGGCCCGGGCTTCAGGCGCCCCACATGTGCCCCGGCAGCCCAGGTGGACCCTCCGCCCACCTGCTCCTCGCAGGGCTCCTGGACCCCAGGGACATGCTGCTTAGCAGGCCCAGCGGCGGCCCCAGGATGGGGCAGCAGGTGCTCGGCCGCGCACCTGCAGGAGGTCTTCCCACCCCAGGCCAGACAGGGAGATGCAGGATTCTTGGGGGGCTGGCAGCTGTGGCTCCCGAGCCTCAGAGGGAAATGCCCTCCCACGTCCCTCATCGCCAAGGACGCGGCCAGAGGAGTCCATCCGACAGCAGCTCGTGGTTGCTGGGAGGTCAGTGTGGTGTGGACACGGGGGGATGTGTGGAGTCCGCCCATGGGGTACTGTCTGTGTCCACCTGCTGCCCACGTGATAGGCCCTGCCCTGGTCAGCCCCAGGCACCAGGAGAGCAGCTTCGCTCGTGTCCCTGAGTTAGGAGCGAGGTCCCAGGCCCACCACCCACGTGCTTCTCACGGGAACCCCCACCCCCAGCCTGGTCAGGCCCTGCGTGGCATCAGGCATGTCGGGGTGACCCACGGCCTGGCCCAGTTGCCGTGGGCCCTCCTGCAACCCTGGGGTGGCTCTCCGAGCTGGGGGGTGCAGCCAGCTCCACTGCCCCCCCCCATATCGGGGTGCTGACACCTGGGACGCGGGAGGCGGCTGGCGTGTGCCCCTCGCCCAACCCGCTCGGCTGGGAGCCCCCACCCGGGACCCTGGCAGGACGGCCGGTGCCACGTGGGGCACAGGAACCTGAGCCAGGTCGCAAGGTTCTGGGGCTCTGTGCCCAGCCCAGGCAGAGGAGCCCCTACCCAGCCAGCTCGGGAACCCAAGGACGGTGCCCTGAGCCAGCCCTGCCTGCAGGCCGCCGGGGCCAGGGAGATGCAGGGGAAGCCCCAAGCCAGTTCCTGCCCCGGCCCGGGGAGGGGGCCGGCCCCTGGGCTGCTGCCCACCCTGGCCCCTGTCGCCCCGCACCCGCGGGGGCTCCCCGGCTCTGCCGCAGTCTCCAGGCCTGAGCAGCGGCCCCAGCGGCCTCAGAGAGAGCGGCCACCTCTGGCCCCGGGGTAGCAGCAAATGTCTCGTTTCAGCCCCTTCCGAGGGGCCTAATTGCTCCCGATTGCGGCCTGAGGAGTAATTTCCCCTGACGTGTGAGCGGCTGCCGGAAGCCTGCTCTGCCGGGCACCCGAGCCGGAAGCACACGAGACTGCAGGCCGGTGGACCCACTGTGCTGCGGGCAGGGCGGGCGGGGGATGGCTTGGCATGGGTGGGGCCTGGCAGCGCGCGTGCAGGGGTGTGCGTGTGGGGGTACACACACGTGTCTGTGCACACACGGGCGTGCGCGCGGGTGCTCATGCACACGTGCGTCCAGCTGAGCACTGGCCCGGGAGGTCAGCAGCCCCGCCCCACACGCACCCCGTCGGCCCCTCCCCACGCGTGCCCCGTCAGGCCCTCCCCACCCAGGGGCTCACCCCATGTTCGGGTCTGGGCAGGCCCCAGCGCTTGCCCTCCAGTGCCTGTTGTGTTCCCAGGGATCCCTCTGCACCGCCCGCGGGGACCAGCCTAACCCAGCCGTGTTCACCCATCAGCTCAGGAAGTGCCATGGTCCCAGAACCACTGCCCCCTCGGCCCGGAGTGAACCCCCGGCACCTCCAGGCTCTATACAGGGCCCGGCCCGCCCTTGGGTGCCCCCCGGCAGGGCCAGAAGAGTAGCCTCCCAAAGGGCACTGCTTGTGTCCCCCCAGTGCCGCCCCAGGACCATTACAGGGTGTGGGGTGCCAGCAGCTCCCCAGCCGGGGGACCTCAGAGGGCACTGGGGCACCCCACACAGCCCCTGGGTAGACAGAAGCTTTGCTTGGGTGGGGGAGGCGAGTCCCCTGTCTGATCCTTCCCTACCAGGAAGCCCAAGCTTTGGGGGGCCCTGCCAGTGAGCCCCGCTGGTGGCCTCCTAGCCGGCCGGGGCTATGCGCTCACCGGCCCGGCCCGTCCTTCCTCCACCGCTGCTGGGGCCGCACTCCCGCAGGCCATACCTGGGAAGGGGCTGGCGGAGGCCGGGAGCGGAGGAGCCCGCTGAGCCCTAGGCGTGCGGGAGGCTAAGGAGGTCTGTGAGGAAGAGCCTATTGATTTTAATTACCCACAAACAGCCCGCAGGGACAAAGGACTTTGCTGTTTATGTAGCTGGCCGGCTGCGCTATTGTGGAAGGAGAGATCAAATCAGCTGCCCTCATTATTACTATAATAATAAGGCCAAACGCTGCTGGGGCTGAGGGCGTTTTTTTAAAGCAATAACCTGGCCGCTCCGCCCCTCACCGCCCCTCCCAGGCAGGCTTGAGCAACAAGGAGCAATTACACGCTGTCGATATTAATTCAATTAAATCCAGGTTATTTATTGGGCATTATGGAAAAGGACTCTCCAGCCTTACAGAGATGGCGCTGGACGGAGGGGGCCAGAGGCGGCCGAGACCTCGAGCGGAATTGATTGAGGCACAGGCCAGAAAGCAAGCACGTATCCAGGAGGGCAGAGGGCCGGGGCAGCCGGGGGACACGCGGGGGGCATTGCTCCTGGGACAAGGCGAGGCAGGCTGGAGAAGCTTGAGCGCGTCCTCATGCCTTTACAGAAGTCAGCCGACACTCTGACTGTTGACTTCGCAGTTGAAAATTGGTTTGGATGATGATGACGGTGATGATACTGACAATGTGGTGGTAGTGACAGTGATGACCAAGGAGAAAATTAAGGAGTTGATTGTAATGAAAACGATGGTGATGGTGGTGGTGTTGATGGTGATGGTGGTGATGATGGTGATGGTGGTGATGGTAATGATGGTGGTGATGGTGGTGGTGGTGGTGGTGATGGTGGTGATGGTGGTGGTGATGGTGGTGATGGTGGTGGTGGTGATGGTGGTGATGGTGGTGGTGATGGTGGTGATGATGGTGATGGTGATGGTGGTGGTGATCGTGGTGATGGTGGTGGTGATGGTGGTGATATGGTGATGGTGGTGATGGTGGTGATGGTGATGGTGGTGGTGATGGTGATGGTGGTGATGGTGATGGTGGTGATGGTGGTGGTGATGGTGGTGATGATGGTGATGGTGATGGTGGTGGTGATGGTGGTGATGGTGATGGTGGTGATGGTGGTGGTGATGGTGGTGATGATGGTGATGGTGATGGTGGTGGTGATGGTGGTGATGGTGATGGTGGTGATGGTGGTGGTGATGGTGGTAATATGGTGATGGTGGTGATGGTGGTGATGGTGGAGGTGATGGTGATGATGGTGATGATAGTGATGATGGTGATGGTGATGGTGGTGGTGATGGTGGTGATGGTGGTGATGGTGGTGGTGGTGGTGATGGTGGTGATGGTGATGGTGATGATGGTGATGGTGGTGGTGATGGTGATGGTGGTGGTGGTGATGGTGATGGTGGTGGTGGTGATGGTGATGGTAGTGGTGATGGTGATGATGGTGATGGTGACGGTGGTGATGGTGGTGATGGTGATGGTGGTGGTGGTGGTGATGGTGGTGATGGTGATGGTGATGATGGTGATGGTGACGGTGGTGATGGTGATGGTGGTGATGGTGATGGTGATGATGGTGATGGTGGTGGTGATGGTGATGGTGGTGATGGTGGTGGTGATGGTGATGGTGGTGATGGTGATGGTGATGGTGGTGATGGTGATGGTGGAGGTGATAGTGGTGATGGTGATGATGGTGATGGTGATGGTGGTGGTGATGTGATGGTGATGGTGATAGTGATGATGGTGATGGTGGTGGTGGTGGTGATGGTGGTGGTGGTGATGGTGATGGTGATGATGGTGGTGATGGTGATGGTGGTGATATGGTGATGATGATGGTGGTGATGGTGATGATGGTGGTGGTCCCCACTCCCTCCTCTGGACAGCTGCTGATAGGTCAGGTGGTAAAATGAGTTGCCTCCGTTGCAGGGAAGCGAAGTAAGACCCGAGAGAGGAGGCCCCGCCCTGCACCCCACATCCCCCTGGCCCTTGGCTGGCAGGGGCTGAGGTGCTGGGTCTGGGTGTGATTCCAGTGGGCAGAGGGTGGCTGTGTCGAGGTGGGCACATCTGAAATTGAGGTGCTCTTGGGCCCAGGCTCCCTCTGAAGGCTCCGGGGTGCCTCCCGCCCCTCCCAGCTCCGGCGAGCCCTCTCCTGGCCGCCTGTCCTTGCATGAGCCCAAAACAAGTACCCATGTCACTGGATTAAGGGCCCCAGCATGACGCCAACCCCATTGCAGGAAAAGCCATGCCCATTGCTCCTGGGAGAGGGGGGGACAGCTGGGGGGACGCCTGGGGCCACTGCGGAGCTGGGGGCGGGGTCAGTCGAGGTGACCTTCCTAGAGGTCGCTGCCCTCTGTGCCCGCCTGGCCGTACCCTGTACTCTGAGACGACATCTCGCTGACCTTGAACCGCAGCCAGAGCCGGCATCATCGGGCCCCCTGCCCCCCCCTTGCCCCCGGCCGTGCTGCTCCAAGGTGGGCTGCCAGCGGCTGGCGGCGGCGGACACCGTGTCTAACCAGCTGAGATTGACCTGTGTGCGGCTCCGCGCTGCTGCTGAGCGATTTGATCGGAGCCCAGACAGCAGCCGGGGGAGTAATTGCATGTTATGAGATCAAGCCTCGGTGAGGAGGGGCAGCCAGTGGCCGGGCAGCTGGGGGAGGGGCTGCGCCCGCGGGCAAGGGCGGGGCGGCCTGTGTCCGCTGCAGATAAGCCCCTCATCTTCCACCCCTAATCCCCTGGCTGGGCTGGGATGGAATGAAGTGACCACCCCCAGGGCACCTGCAATTGGTTTTAAATATCAATTTCATGGCGGCTCCTGGGAGGAGCCGCAGGTGAGTGGTGCCCGCAAGTGCTTCCTGCGGCCGCCGGAGCCCTGTGGCCACACAGCCAGGCCCTCCCTGCCCAGGCCTGCTGCGGGCCCTGCCCAGGTGGTCCCTCTGCACCTTCCCACAGTCAGCTGAGACACCTACTCCAGGAAGCCCTCGAGGAGAGCTTCCCAGACGGCTGGAGCCAGGGCTCCGGGCTCCGCATCTGCCTCCTTCCAGAGATGGGGTCCCACCCGTACCCCACCCCGCAGTCCCTGGCCTACACGGCTCGAGCCGTCCAGCCTGGACGCTGGGAAGCTGGAGGGGCTGGGGAGGGGCCTGGAGGGGCTGGGGATGGTTGAGGAGAGGGCGCGGGAGCCAGGCCCAGCGGGTGTGCTGCGGGGCCGCCTGGAGGGTCTCCACCCTGGCCTTGAAACAGGACGAAGCCGGGGGAGGCAAGGTGGGGCCCGGGGCCGGGGAGGATTGGGGCGGCTCGCGGGGCCTCCCCCAGACCTGAGCCGGGCCGGGTGTCCCGGGGCCGGCCGGCCGGGCTGCAGGACGCCGACCTCGGGGCGGTGGCCGGGAAGTCCTGCGGGGGCTCCAGCGCCCTCTGGACCCGCGTCCGCGCCGCCCGCCCGCCGGCGCCTGTCCCCGAGCGGCTCACCGGGTGGCGCCGGCGCCGCAGGCAATTTGTCTCCGTCCCGCGCCCTCCGCGCTTTTATCGGGAGCGGCGGTCACCGGCGCTGAACCGCGGTGGCCTCAATCTTCGCGCGCGCCGCAGATTTTAATTTGGGGAAGATTAATGCGCTCGCGCCGGGGCCGCGCCGGGTATCGCGCCCGCGTGTCAGCGGCCCCGCGCGTGCCTGCGCCCCGATGGCCCGCGGGGGGCTGGGCCGGGCGCCCCGCTGCACCCCCCGCCGACCCCGGGCTCGGAACGAACGCGGCCGCTCCTCCAGGCCCAGCGCCCTAAACCTGGCGCCAGACGCCCCTGCCCCCCCCCCCCCGCCCCGGCGGCGCCCCCAAGGGCCCAGCGCGCCCTGGCCTCACCCCACCCGGCCCCGCAGCGCGGGACCGGGAAACCGTGGCGGCCGCAGAGTCCACTCGAGCGCGGCCTCTGCGCCCGCCCACTCCCCAAGCGCAGAGGAGCCCCAGGCTCCCCGAGCTGGCGCCCCCCCTACCGCCCGCAGGGACCCCCCTCCCCTCCCGGCCCTGCTGCGGGCCTGCGGCCCTGCCCCTCCCCCTCCCTGGCAAGCCACCCCATCGCCCCGCGGGGCTGCGAGCGCCCCTCTCCCTGCCAGGCCTCCTACCCCACTTGGTCCTGCCACCCGGGGCCTGGGCGCCCCAGGAAGAGCTGACCCAGAGGTGGTGGCTCCCCCTCCAAGGTGGAGGACCCCCATGGAGGCCGCTGGGCCCGGAGCCTGGGCTGGAGTTTGGGGGGGCATGCTGCCTCCGAGAAGCCGCTCCCTGAAGCCCTTTGAGGGCCGAGGGGTGGACCGGTGGTCTCTGTGCCTCAGGGCGGCTCTCAAGCTGGAGCCCGCGGAAAGGCAGGGCCCCTGCGAGCCCGGGGCGCCAGCGGGGATGTGTCCACACTGGTGTGAAGGGCCGCCCTCCCTGCACGCGGGGAGGAGCAACCAGGAGGTGGACGGACAGGCGTCGGGGTGGGCGTCCTGGCCAGCGCTGGCCACGGCTTCAGGGACCCCACTGCCTTCAATCGGCGGGGGACGGTGGCATCATGGGCCACAAACCCCAGCCGGCCCCCCGAGCCTGGGACAGCACTGGGCGCGGGGGTGGGGGGGGTTGGGGGAGGGGGGGTGGAGGGGTGAGGAGGGGGCGGGGCTGTGCAGGCTCCTCTGGGCTCTGGGGGTCTCCCTGGCCCCCACCTGGCCTGGCTGCCCGCTGGCCCCCAGCCCTGCCCAGGGACGCAGAGCCCAGGGCGGGTGAGGACCGGCCACAGGCCGGGGCAGGCGTGGGGCAGCCGCGGGTGGCCCGAGGCGTTGCTGGCGTGAGCGTGGGCCGGGCTCACCCTGCGGGCACAGCGCAAGAGCAGGGCCGGGGCTCCCTCCAGCCTGGCGGGCGGGCGCTGTGCCCACCAGGACTGGGCGGCGCCCGTGAAGGGCAGGGGACGGGGCTGGGCCAAGGCGGGGACCCTGGGCCTGAGGGCCCCGCAGGCGCCGCTGGGACCCCGCTGCAGGGACCGGGAGCAGCTGTGGGGCCTCGGCAGGGGTCGGGGGGAAGGGGCTGTGGGGAGGGCAAGGGGGGGCAGCCGGTCCAGGGGTGGTGCCTGGTCCCACCAGGAGGAGAAACTGCCAGCGGGGAGCCCCTGTGTCCGTGCGGGGCAGAATTTGGGGCATCTGCAGAGGCCGGGCAGGAACACTGAGTGGCCCCCCAGGATGGGAGGGCCCCAGCCTGGAGGGTCTCCCCATCCACCCCCGTGGTGGGGTCCCCTGGGGCCGGTCCTCACGGGCACTTGGCCTGGGAGAGCCGGGGGGCAGGACCTGAGGGGGCTCAGCGACGGGCTCCCCGGTGCTCCCGCGGCCCCACCAGGGTCCTCCGTCCAGCCCCGCACCCAGGGGCCCCGGGCCCCCCAGAGGTGTCCGGAGGAGGCTCTGCCCCTGGGCGCTGGGACCCCCGATCGGCGGGGCGGGGGCAGGGGCGCCAGGAGAGGCTCCCTTGCTGCGCTTTTAATTTCTGACTCCTCCGGCCCGGGCGGCGCCGCCGCAATTTTCCTCCTGGCCGTGCAGCGCGGTGCAGCCGCTGCTAATTAAAATTAATTGTTCCTTCACCTGCTCATTTCTGGCGGCCGCGACGCCGAGCTCGGAGGCTGCGCCCCCCGAGAGCCCCTCCCCGCCCGCGCCCCCACCGGGGAGCCACCCCGGGAGGCTGTCACCGCAGGAGCGGGCCCTGGCCGCGGGGCCCCGGTGGGGCAGCCCAGGGCACCAGACCCGCCCTCTCCACCGCGGGGCCGGGGCCGGGAGCCCGGCTGCTGGATTCGGCCTTCCCAGCGCGGGGGGCCTGCGGTCGGGACGGGAGCGGGGGCCACAAAGAGGCAGCCAAGGTCAGGCCCGGCGGGCGCCCGCGGTGGGGGGGGGTTGGCCCCGCCCTGCGGCTCCTGGGCCTGGTCAGCACAGCCGCTCTTGGGCGGGCGGCCTCGGGGCGCCTCCTCGGGACAGGCCCGGGGCCCCTCCGTCCGGGTCCTGGCAGCGCCTCAGCTCAGCAGCCGAGATGCACCCTCCGAACCCCGAGTCCGCTCTCATCCGGGAGGGTGGAGGCCAGCGGGTGGGACCGCCAGCTGCTCTGGCCATGGCCGCCGCCTGCTGCAGACAGACCTGCCCCCGGGCCGGTCCCCACCCGGTCCTCCCTGTCCAGTGCAGGCTGGGGACGGGGACGGGGTGGGGGGCCTTCGCCCAACTGAGCAGAAGAGCCACCGGCTGTCACCCTTCCCCGAGGCCGGCCGCCACCCCAGAGAGGTCGGTGGTGACCCCCGCCTGCCTGTTCTCTGAGGAAAACGTAGGAGGAAGGGACGCTGGGGACTCGCTCAGAAAGTCTGGGAACAGATCTCCACTCGCCCATGCCCCTTACCCACCCCCACCCGCCCTCCACCCTCCACCCCTGCCCCCCGCCCCCACCCCCGTCCGTCCAGCCAGTCGGGCAGGATGCTTGAGTCCAGACTTGGTCACACCTTTGCACACGACAGCGAGGACAGAGGCGGCCCCAGAGCGCCCAGACACTCGAGAGGGGGGGTGCGTGGGCAGGGCTGAGTGGGGCAGGCGGAGACCGCGGCCCTGCCCCCCTCCACGGACACGTCCACCCCTGCTCTGGGTCTCGCCGCCCGCGGGTGGGGGTCGGTGTGCCGGCTGCCAGGCGCTGTCAGACCCACACTGGCACCTCATGGCAGCGAAAACGCTGCTTCGACGGCCCTCCCTGGGGCCAGGGGTCGGCCTCAGGCTGTCACTGCTGCGACCTGAGTGACCACGGCCGAGGAGTGACCCACGGGGCGCAGCAGAGCTCTCCTGTCTCCCTGCCGCTCCCCACAGCCGTGGATTTCAGTGGATCCGCCTGTTCTGCTCCCCGCTCTGTCTCTGGGGAGTCCCCCCCCAACAGTGGGGCTTCCCTCCCCAGCACCCCCCACCTTGGCGGGAGCAGGAAAGCGCCTAAGGCTGGACTTGGGGCCGGACAGGGAGAGGGGTGACGGCCACCCTGGGGCTGGGCTGGCCCTGGGGTCCTCGCCTGGGAATGGGGGGCAAGGAACATGCACTGGAGAGGCGGGCCTGTTTGCGTGCTGGGGGCGCCTAGGGAGGCCTGGGGGGCTAGGGAGGGCTGTGGTGGGGGGCGGGCCTGAGAGCCCGTCTGCGAGGCTGGCGGGAGCCCCCAGACCCGCCACCCTGCCCCGGTGGGGCCCCAGGAGGAGGCCTCGGCGGGCACCACGGCCCAGCAGGCAGCGTCCCAGGGCGAGGGCGCCCACAGGGCCGGGACACAGCGGCAGGGGAGGCGCGCAGGGGAGTCCCGGCTCTGAGCCCGCCGGGCCTCCCCGGACGGGGCGGGCGGGGCGGGGCGGGGCGGGCCTCCCCGGACGGGGCGGGGCGGGCGGGGCGGGCGGGGCGGGGCGGGCCTCCCCGGGACGGGGCGGGGCGGGCGGCCGCGGGGGGGCGCGGGGGGGCGCGGGGGGCGCGGGGGGCGCGGGGGCGCGGGGGGCGCGGGGGGCCGCGGCGCGCGTATCTCGCAGATGCGGCGATGGGCGCGCGGCCCGCGGAGGGCGGCTGCCACCCCATTCAGCGCCGTAATAAATGAGCGGGCAGCCCGGCGCCGCCGCCCGGCCCAGATAACGGCTGAAAGGAGAAAATTAAATTTTGCTTTTGTTGAAACATTATGATTTATGTATTTGTAACACAGGCTGCGGTGGGCACTGGGGAGCGCCTGCGGGCCCCGGGCTGCCGACGCCCCGCCCGCCCAGGGAGCTCCGGCCCGGGCAGCGCCCCCCACCGGGCAGCCCCCCCCACCGGGCAGCGACCCCCCACCGGGCAGCACCCCCCACTGGGCAGCGACCCCCCACCGGGCAGCGACCCCCCACCGGGCAGCACCCCCCACTGGGCAGCGCCCCCCCCCACCAGGCAGCGCCCCCCACCGGGCAGCGACCCCCCCCCACCAGGCAGCGCCCCCCACCGGGCCGTGCCCCCCCCACCGGTGGTTGCCAGGGAGGGACCGGGGAGCCCCGGGAGGCTGCGGGGGGCCCCCCCAACCCCCTGCACCTGGAATGACCAACGCCTCGCGCCGTGGAGGGCACCCCCTAGCAGGGCCGCGGAGCCCCCTCAGGCCGCGGCGGAGTTGGGGGCACCGGGCACACTGCTCCCACTCCAGGCCGCCGGGGGCAGCAGCTGGGCTCCGCTGCCAGAGGGCCACAGGGAGCTGGGGCCCCCCTCAAGGGCAGGGCCGGGCTGGGCAGCGTGAGGGGGCCACGTGGGTCCCTGAGCTTGGGGAGAGCCCAGGCCTCGCTGCCATCCTGGTGCCTCCTGGGCCGTGGGGGGTCAGGCGAGGCCTTTGCTCCCGCAGCCCCGACCGGGCCCGCCCAGCACCCTCCGCGCCCCACCGGGTGGCCAGGACTGGAAACTGGAGCCCCGAGCTCACTGGGGTGTGGGCCGTGACCACGTGACCCTGAGCGGGTCTGGCCGGGAGGCCTCTGCCCCTCGGTCCCGGGATGCTCAGCCTTATACGTGCCAGGCTTGTTACCCGAGGGGCTCCCGCGGCGGGGGCCACCCCACCCGGCTCAGGTGCACACCAGCTGGGGGCAGTCGGATGGACCTGGACACTGAGGGCTGCTAACTAGACAGAGCCCGAGGGGTGCAGTGTCCCCCCAGCTCAGTATCCACTCCTGTCAAAGGGGTGCAGCCACATGGGGGCCGTGCACCCCAAGATGACAGAAGCGCTGTGGTCAGCGCCCCCTCCGAGGTCCAGTGCAGGGGCACAGCCTCTCTTGTACAGCTGCGTCTCCCCAGCCCTGTTCCTGTCCCCCAGGGAGCAGGGCAGAGCCTGCGTGAGGCAGGCGGGGGCCGGCCAGGGGCCTGCGGCAGGCGCAGCTTCCGGGGCACCCCATGGGAGCAGGTCCGCGGGCTCAGAGCCGCCGCTCTCTTGGGCTGTGGCCGTCTGCTTGGCCTGTGCGTGTGCACAGGGTGCGGGCTCAGGTGCGGGGCAGTGGGGAGGTGCGTGCAGCTGGGTGTGGCGTGTGGATGTGTGCACGTGTCACGTGTGCCGTGTGTCACACGCCCCAGCCACTGTGGCAACGCTCACACCCCGAGGGTGTGACTGCTGCCAGTGTGGGCTGCTGGCTGCCGGCCTCCCCCACCTGCACCCCACAGCCGAGCCGGAGTTGCATGGGTAGGAAGGGTGGGCTGGGCAGCTCGTGCCTCGCAGGGTGTGGACAGGTGAGGTCAAGCCTGGCCTGAGGGCAGAGAGGGGCAGGAGGAGCGCCCCACGCACTGCCCCAGCCCAGCGGCTGGTCTGTGGTGCCACCACTGCCACCCAGAGTGATCCTGGGGCAGAGGATGGGGGGCCAGGGCTCAGGCCTCCAGCAGCCAGAGGGGCAGCGTGCAGCCACCCCGGTCACCCGGCCATCGCGCTCCTGCTTGCACCGCTCACCCCTTCAGTCCCTCTTTTCACCGTGGACATCATCCTTTTGTTTTCAAAAAGATTAATTTTATTTATGCATCTGAGAACTGGGGTGCAGGCCAGAGGTGGGGGGTGGGAGGACTCCCCAGAGACAGAGTGGGGAGCAGAACAGGCGGATGGATCCACTGAAATGCACTGCTGAGGGGAGCTGAGGGGAGCAGCGGGGAGACAGGAGAGGTCTGCCGCGCCCTGTGGGCCGCTCCCTGGCCGGCCGGGAGTCGAACCCGCGCTGCAGAGGCTGCGGACAGCTGCACAGCGCTGCGCTCAAGCGCCTGCGCCACCAGGGCGGGGGTGGGGGCTGGGGGGTGGGGGGTGAACCTGTGACTGGGGTTCAGGGCACAGGCCCAGGCGGGGTGGCTGCTCTGCGTAATTTCGGCCACCGCCTCAGGGGGGCGCTCCGCACCTGCTGGACACGTGTCCCGGGCCTGCGGGTCCACCGGCCCGGCAGAGGCGAGCTGCCCTCCCGTCCGCAGGGTCAGGGGCTGCCCTTGCTCCTCTGCTTGGAGAAGCGGGTCCCCCCGAAGAGGCCTCCTGCCCCCAGACACCGGGGCGGCCCGCGCCCGCCGGGTGGCCGCGCGGTGCCCTGGGGAGGCCGGGCCAGCACGGGGTGGGGGGCGCAGGGTTGTGGGTGGCCAGATGTGGGTGCGTGGCCGTGGTGGGGGCCGCGCCCGAGAGGGAGGCGGGGCCGCGGGGCCGAGGGCGGGAAGGGCTGGGGCAGAGGCGCGGGGCGGGCGAGTGGACGCCGGGCCGTGGGCAGCAGAGGGGCAGGAGGGCGCCTGGGGGCAGCGGGGCGGAGGAGGCCGGGCTCGCCCTCTGGACTCGGCTGAGGCGCCCGCGGCGCCGGGGGCCTGCTGACCACACCCGTCTCGGGTCACCTGGGCGGCCGAGAGCTGGCGGCCCGGCTCTTGGAGGGCCGGCGCCCACGAGGCGCTCCCGCCGGGGACTCGAGGACCCCGGGTGCCCGGGGCGAGGTCAGTGCGGGGTGGGGTGCGGCGCGGGGGGCGGCGGGCCGCGGGCTGGCGCTGCCGGATGGCCGAGGGCGGCGGCTGCTCTGCCCAGGCGGCGGGGGGCCCGCGGGACCGGGTCTCCCTGCCGTCCGCGCGGCCACCAGCGTGTCGGAGGCCCCGCCCCGCACCTGCCCGGACGCCCTGGGGGAGGCGCCCAGCCGGCCACGCGAGGCGCGGGCACCCAGGCGCCGGCCCAGAGGGCCCCTCCTCCGAGCCCTGCTGCCCGCCTGGGCCCCACTGAGCCCCCGATGCCGCTGGGCGCGACCCTCACACTCGCCGAGGCCCAAAACCTGCGGCCCCCCAGGCCTCCCGGGGGGGGCATGGCCTCTGGGTCTGAGCCCTGAAGGGGGCCCCGCCTACCCCAGTCCCGGCTCCGCTCCCCTCACCAGCGAGGGCCCAGGGCTTGGGGCTGGTTGCGCGAACCTGAGGTGACCTCTGGGACCACCCCCCCCCCCCGCGCCCCCAGGATGGTCTCCCTCCCTGCTGCCCCCGCCCAAGCCGCGAGGCAGCCCGGCTCCCTGGGCATCAGGCCGGGCCCCTGCTCTGCGGCCGGACCCTGGGGACCGACGGCCCCCCGTGGACCGCGCTGGCCGCTCCTGGCCCCGGGCTCGGCCGCCCCCGCCCGCCCGCTCTGCCTCCCCAGGCCCCAGCCCCGGCCGCACCCCGGCTGCCCCGCAGGCCTCAGCCCGGGGACCCCGCGAGCCGGCGCCGACACCTGTGCGCGTCCGTGTCGGCCTGCACGTGTGAGCGCCGCGCGCACACTTGCTCTGCGCACGCGCGTGTGCTCACCCGCCCCTGGCCCGCGTCAGCTGGCACGAGTGCAGTGCACGTCCACGTGTGTCCACAGCGTGAGTGCGCGCGTGGGCTGGGGCGCGCGCACGGTTCTCCCCGTGGCCTGCTCCCGCTCCGCGGCCACCCCCAGAGGGGTCCCCCGGGCCCCCTGAGCCTCCCCTTTGGCAGAGCTGAGGCTGTGGCCCCCCCAGTCCCGGGCGCGCCCCCGACCCCCACGCGGCGCGCAGCAGGCTCCCCTCCCGGCTGGGGGCGGGCGGGCGGCAGCTCCTGGCAGGCGCGGCGGCTCCAGAGGCGTCCCTGCCCCCCGGGAGTCGCCGGGGCGGCCGGGGGGCTCCGTGGTGCGCAGCGAAGGCTATTTAAATGCTCCATTGGAGAGGGATTAAAGTTTACGCAAGGTCACCGAGGATGTGATAATTATAATCACAGGTTTTTGGCTCCACAATGACAGCCATTTGTTATTTCCGCTCGGGCGGCTCCCGCGCCCCGAGCTGGTGACAGGCAGGGACTGATTTAGTGGCCCGCGCGCCCCTCCGCCCGCCGAGTCCCGGCGGCCCCGGGGGGCTCCACCCCCGCCAAGCTGATTGTGGGCTGGGAGGGGGCGTGGGCAGCGCGGGCCGGGGCGGGCGCGCGGCCCATCCACAGCCCCATCCACAGCCCCTTGTCCTGCGTTGGAGGGGCCGGGCCTGGCGGGGCCCGGCTCCCTCTCCTGCCTGGGATTCGCTGCTCACCTGGCCTGGCCGCTGCTGGGGAGAGGCCGCCCCTGAGGCCCGGGGCCGCCCTGGGTTCATCCGCCCAGACCCTGGGTTCATCGCCAGCATGGTGGCTGTGCCCTCGCTGACCACAGCTGGGGGCTGGGGGGCCCAGCCTGGTCGCCTGTGCGGGCGCTCCCTGCGGGTCTGAGGCTGGTGGTGCCTCAGGCTCCAGGGTCTCCCCAACATTTGCTGGTACTGGCCACCCTGAGCCTGTTTTCTCCTCTGTACTGGGGGTGGCTTGTGGGGGGCACCTTCCTGCCCAGACCTGCCCCACCCCTGGCCTCCACCAAGCCCCCGGGGCTCTGGGGTGCACCCAAAGGGGGTGGGCAGGACCCCCCGTGCCCCGTGGCCTCCGCCTGTTGCTGCTGCGTGATTGATGCAGCGTTTTTTGTTTGTTTTCGCAATCAGAGATGAGGGAGCTTTAATACATATTAAATGGTGATAAATAGGGGTCCGGGCGGCTGGCCTGACGCTGCATTTGTCTCGAGGGGAGCGGAGATTGATAACTCGCAGGCATGGAAACATCAGGGCACAACGAGTTTGGGGAGCCTGCGTTCTGGAACGCTCCCTCTGGGGGTGCCTGCCACCCACCCCCCAGCGGCCTGCGAGGCAGGCAGGCCAGCCGGAAGGGACTGTGGCCTTGCGTCACCACCTGCATCCCTGGAAATCTCCTCCTGGCCCCCACGGTGGCCCAGGGACACCCGTCCATCCGATGGTCCTCCCAGGAGGCTCTGGGCCTCGGGATCAATTCTTCAGGCAGCCCAGCCTCCATCTGCCTCCACCGGGAGACCCTCATGCTCCCCACCCGGAGCACTCCCCACTCAGAGTGCTCTGGCTCCATGTGCTCCCTGCGTGACCCTCGACTGTCCAAGCCTTCGACCGTCTCTCTCCCGCGCAGCTCCCCGGGAGGGGCCCGGTGGGACAGGCTCCTGCCTGGCCAGCCGCGTGGCTAGCGCCTGCCCCACCCTTGACTGCAGTCGGCAGTGCCCTTCTCGCGTGGGACGGGCTTTGTGTTCTCATACGTTCTTGAGTGTGAGACCTGGCGGGTGCCGGCCAGTTATGACGCCCCGTGGGCGCAGGCCACGCTTGTCCTGGGGCCGATGGGTTGCTGGGGCGCCCCTGTGGCCTCTCGGGAAGCACAGGCCATTCTCCGGGCCCAGCTGGCTCTGGGGCCTGCTCTGTCCCCACACTGTGCAGCCGAGGGCCTGGTGCTGCTCCCGAGGGCCTTGGGGCACACGCAGGGCGGAGCGGGGCTGGCGCCCAGCTGGGACTGCAGCCGGCAGGGCAGGCGGCGTGGGCCCGTCACACTGGGCTTCTGGCTGCTGCCCGAGCCCCAGGCAGGGCCTTCTGGCAGGAGGGCCCACCGGGGTCTGTCCCTGCCACTGTCCCCACCGCAAGAACTAGGCCTGAACCCCCAGGATGGACACGCTCGTCCAGCTGGAACAGCGTCCGCACAGCGCTCCCTGGCTGAGGCTGGCTGGCCAGCTTGGCAGGGGGCTCCTGCGGGGGCTGGGGCTGCCGGCCAAGGGGTGGCACGAGGCCAGGCTGGGGCTGGACGGTGTCCGCGGAGGGTGGGCAGAGAGGGCTGGGCACGCAAGCCCACCTGGCTGGTGCAGAGGCCCCGGCCCAGGCCTGCTTGTCTGCGGGGGCCCCCGCTGGCCCACCCCGCCCTGGCTCCAGGAGCTGTGTCCTTTGCTGACATTCGCCTCAGCTCTCAGCCCCCACCCCCGTGCCCGCTTGTCTCTCCAGGCAGGGTGCTGGGGAAACTGGGTCTTGTGTACTCCATGGGTAGATCTGCCTGGAGGACCCGTCTGCCCGGGCCCAGCGCCTGGCCCTGGCCGCGCGTCCCCAGCCGCCTGCTCCTCGCGGCTCCCGGCCTCCCAGAGCCTGTCCCCGGAGGTGGTTTCAGTCTCTTCCAGGGGGCGTTGAGGGAACGCGGTCAAGGCCCCGTGCGGGCCATCTGGCCGACGGGCCCCCGGAGGCGGCGGAGAGGCAGGTTGGTCCTCCAGAGGCCTCGCGGGCCGGGGCGCCCGCCCAGATCCCCACCCTGTCCAGCCCAGCCTCGGGGCGGCCCTGGCCGGGAGCTGCAATATATAAATGTAAATCCGGCAGCTGCCCGACGGGCGGGCAGAGAGGCTCTGTCAGTCCAATTCTTCACACCGCGTCTCTGCTCTGCCGGCCTCTCCGGCCGGGCGGGCTGGCAGCTGGAAAAGGTCAGCATCGCAGAGGCGGACAGGCCCACCCAGCAGCGCGCGGAGGCCAGGGCTGGGCCTGGCTGGTCTCCAGCGCCCAGGCAGGGCCGGCTCTGGCGGATGGGGGAGACCCTGTGTCCACCACCCCTCTCATTCCCCCTCTGACCCAGGCCGCCTCGGGGGCTCCTGGGCATCAGGGTCTCCCTCGGGCCCACTCGGGGGCACAGCGGGTACCGGACGCGACCCTGCGGCCACAACCCCCTGCCTCCCGTGGCCTCCCGGGGCCGGGGCCTGGTCTGTGTCAGAGCAGGTAAGCTGAGGCCTGGGAGGGCAGGGCCGGGGCAGAGCAGGTGGGCCGAGTCCGTGGCACCAGGGGATGGCAGGCGGCGCACAGGTGTCCAGAGTCTGGGGAGGGGGCGAGAGGCGTGACCCCACCAGAGCCCAGCCCCGGCCCCGTCTCTGAGGCGCCCTGCTCGGCTCCCCGGGCCTGTCTGCGCCTGCCCCCTCGCTCCTGCCACGCCTGTGCCAGCTCACAGCCCCCGGGGCACGCCCGCTGACCCCGGAGCTGCAGTCGCGGGCAGAGCCGCCTCACCACGCCGGCCGGGAGCCCTGGCTGGGCTTGGCCTCCTCTCTCTGGAAGCCCACAGTGCTCCCTCCTGCCTTCCCGCCGCGTCCTGACTGCCGCTGGCCACTGCCGAGGGCCTCCCGCGGGGGTGCAGGTCTCCGCGGGGCCGGGCTCCGTCGCGGGGCTGAGCAGGCGGGCGCATTGGCGGCCGAGGGGGCGAGCGGTCTCCAGGCTGTGCCCGGAGGGGACCCGGCACAGAGCAGGGGCCGCGCCCGGCCTCCCGCGTCCCGGCACACTCCCTGGGACCCAGCCCACGGCCGCTGCACCTGACCCCTCTGCTTTGGCTAAAGAGAGCAGATGCCGCAGCCTCCCGCGGGGCTGGGGTCGTCCGCTTGTCTTCTCGGCAAGAAGTCCCAAGAGGGCTCGTCCGGTTTTGAAGAACTGGTGTGGAGTCACGCAGCAGCCACCCTTGAGAGGGCCCCGTGCACGCGTGTCGCCCGAGGGAGCCCCGTCCCCAGCACCAGGGTCTCCCTCGGGCCCACTCCCAGGGTCTCCACGGGTCTGCGGCACTGGGCGGCCGGGGGCAGTCCCGGGTGGGCGCGGCCTCCAGCGTGGCTCCTCCCTACCTGTGGGTGTGGGGGCCTTGATGTTGGGGGGTTTCAAACCTCCCGGGGCCTGGGCCCCAAGGCCAGCAGGTGGGTGGCCAGCCCCTGTCCCTCCGCCACTGCCCTCCCTGACCGGGCCCCTCTGTCCCCCCAGCCCCCAGAACTGCCAGGGGCTCTCTGCCCAGTGGGCAAGGAGGGAAGAGAGTGGGGCGTCGGTTGCAAGTTTGGGGGACCGTGAGACCCAAACCCGGACAGAGCCGGCCAGCGAGCCTCACTAGGGCTGCCTCCAGGGCCAGACTCCGCGGCGGGGCGGGCAGCTCGCTGGAGCCCACAGCGCGGCCGCCTGGCCTGATTTATGGGGAGTCTCGCCCCAGGTCATTGGCTTTCTCCAAAGGCTGCAGAAATCTAATTGCTCTTTGAAGGGGAAAAAAATGCCCTAAATAAAGCAGTTAATTGCGGGCGCAGCTCCTCTAATGGGCGGGCTTAGCGGCTGGGCAGGAGGGAGCTGGCCGGCGGCGGCTGGGGGCGGCCGCGGAGCCGGGGTGGGGGAGCGGCGGAGCTGGGGGCACCGCGGAGTGGGGGGGCCGCCGCAGAGCTGGGGGACGGCCGGGGAGCTGGGGGTGGGGGGGTGGGGGGGCGGCCGCCAAGCAGGGGGCCCGGAAACCCTCCCGGGTTGGGTAATTAGCGTATCAAGCCCCCAGGCCCGGGCCCCTCGCGGGCGGCAGGCCCAGGCCTAGCCTGTGGCCCCAGGCTTACTCCCGCTGGGGGCGCCGGGGGCACCCGGCGGGGCAGGGGGCGCCAGGCGGGCCCCCCAACCCAGCGACGCCAGAGGCCCAGCGCCGCCCCTTGACCCCACCCGGTTCTTGGTGGGCGGCGTCCAGCTGGACAGGCCGGCCCAGAGCGGCTCTGCCCGGTCCCACCTGCCCGGCCCGCTCTCCTCATCGGCAGCCCCGAGGGCCACCCCTTGGGCTTCTGAGCTGGCGCTGCCCCGGGCAGGGTCGGGGGTGGCCGAGGGGCTGCAGCACGGAGCCCCCACCCGGGAGGGCAGGAGCGGGGCGCAGGCGGGCGCGGCGCCACCTGGTGGGCACAGGGTGGGGCTGGGGGTGGACGTGGCCTCAGCGGAGCAGAGCTCAGGCCCTGGGGCCTCCCCGGCCCCGCGCCCCCCGCCGTCCAGCCTCTCCCCGCCGGGCTGCCGCCGCCTGAGCACCGCAAGCCACGTGCGTTCTGGCGGGACCGTGGCCGCGAGCACCTGCTGCTGAGCACCCGCCGCTGGGCCTCGGCTGCAGCCTCCGCGGGGACCGGGACGTGCCTGCGCGTGTCTGCACAGAGCCGCGCTCAACCGGAGGCGGGCTGCACGGGGGTCTCCGCGTACCAGCCCCTCTGCTGGCCCTCGCTCCACACCAGCCGGAGACACCACCAGGGCAGGCAGCCAGCGGGGCCCAGAGTGCGGTCGTCTGCAGCGACGCTCCGATGAAAAGTATCGTGTGAAAAGTGCTGTGGAGGGGCCTCCCCGGGGCGCAGGGGTTGAGCGCTGGGTTGCGAAGCTGCCCGCAGCCTCTGCAGCGCCGGTTCGATCCCCGGCTGCTCCCCGGCCACCGGAGGAGGGTCCCGCATGGCGCGCAGACCTCTCCTGCCGCCCGCTGCTCCCCTCAGCAGTGTGCTTCGGTCCTTCTGCCTGCTCTGCTCCCCGCTCCGGCTCTGGTGAATCCTCTCACCCTCCCGCGCCTCTGACTGTACCCAGTGCTTGTATAAATAAATAAATAATCTTTAAAAAAAAAAGTGCTGTGGAAAAAATGGTGGTAGTGATGGTGATGGTGGTGATGGTGATAGTGATGGTGATGGTGGTGATGGTGGTGATGGTGGTGATGGTGGTGATGGTGGTGATGGTGATGGTGGTGATGGTGGTGATGGTGGTGATGGTGGTGATGGTGGTGATGGTGATGGTGGTGCTGGAAGATGGTGGTGGTGGTGATGGTGTTGATGGTGATGGTGGTGATGGTGGTGGTGGTGATGGTGTTGATGGTGATGGTGGTGATGGTGATGGTTGTGATGGTGGTGATGGTGATGGTGGTGACGGTGGTGATGGTGATCGTGGTGATGATGGTGATGGTGGTGGTGATGGTTATGGTGGTGATGGTGGTGGTGGTGATGGTGATGGTGGTGGTGGTGATGGTTATGGTGGTGATGGTGGTGATGGTGATGGTGGTCGTGGTGATGATGGTGATGGTGGTGGTGATGGTGATGATGGTGATGGTGGTGGTGATGGTTATGGTGGTGATGGTGGTGATGGTGATGGTGGTCGTGGTGATGGTGGTGATGGTTATGGTGGTGATGGTGGTGATGGTGGTGATGGTGGTGGTGATGGTGATGGTAGTGATAGTGGTGGTCATGGTGATGGTGGTCATGGTGGTCATGGTGGTGGTGGTCATGGTGGTAGTGGTGGAGGTGGTGAAGGTAATGGTGATGGTCATGGTGATCTTGGTGGTGGCTGAGTAAGACAAACATTTGTGGCCTCAAGATAAATTCCAAGACTCAGGAACCCAGGGCAGGGATGGCTGGGCTGGCCCAGGACCTCTGGTGAGGCCATGTCAATGTCAGCCGGGAATGAGCCATCTCCAAGCTGGCTGGGAGTGGATTTCCTCCATGGTCACTCCCAGGCCACTGACCCCCTCTGGACTCTGGCTGCTCCTCAGGCTTCTCCCCAGACAGCCTGGCACCGGGGAGTGAGTGGAGATGGGGCCGTGGCGGGGGCGGGAGTGCGGGGGGAGCCCTGGACAGGAGCCACCACCTGATCTTTCCCTCATCTCAGAGTGACAACCCAACCCCAGGGGGGGCCCGTGGATGTGAACCCCACAGGGGAGCTGCGTGCAGCTCGGAGACTGCCTGCCGGGGCCCTGAGGACGGCTAAGGTGGAGGCTGGGGGGCAGCTGTGTCCGTGGCTCTGGAGGTGGGGGCGCCGGCCACCCCGGCCCTCCGGTGGCCTCCTGCTGCCACGTGGGTCCTCCTGGCATCCTGTCCCCGCAGGGCCGCTTCCTCTGTCACAAGGCGAGTTGCAGGGTCCAGCGGGAGGTGGCGCCTGCCTGAGCCCAGAGCCTCTGCACCCAGGTTGCGGCTGGCCCGGGGTCCCTCTCGGGGTAGGAGCTGGGAGGGGCGGGCACCCAGCCCCCAGGCCGCCCCAGAGCAGCGCCCGCAGCCGGGCCCTCCCAGCTCCTGCCAGCCGCGCCTGAGGAATGAGCGCGGCGCCACATCGCTCCCCGGCTGCCGGCGGGACAGTCTGTAATAAAATCACTTCTAAAAACATATTTGCAAGTCGCCACCACATTTTTTAAGCAGAACGATCTCCCCGGTGCTCGCGTCTGTGATGGAGTGGGGACTCCCCTCCATACATATTGCGGCGCCGCCGCCCGCGGAGATGCTCTGTCGCAGAGGCCCCTAAAACGGCGCTTTGATGTGTGGTTTTCGGGGTTATCTGATGGATCCCTCCGGAGCCGGTGACGGGCTGGCGAGGTGGGAGCTGAGGGGCGGCGAGTCCGGCGCGTCTCAGCGCCGCCTGCTGGAGAGCACGCTGGGGGGGCCCTGGGCACCGGTCACCCCGCGCCCCCAGGCCCTGGGAGTGGGGCTAAGAGCTGTCCCGCCACCATCATCCCCCACCCCGCCCCGCGGCCCCCCCAGAATAGGGGGCAAGGGCGGGCAGGGGGGCTGTGATGAACTGGCCCCAGAGCAGGGCTGGGACAGGCCCCCTCACCTGCGGGGCGCAGACCTGACAGTGGGGCGCAGCCACCGTCGGTCGGTGCCAGGACCCCGGCTGAGGGCAGCCATCCGGGCGGGCCGAGTGCCCTGGGCTGACGCCCCACGGGCAGCTGGGCCCTGACTACAGCCCCTGATGCAGGCGCCCCAGGGGCGTGGGGTGAGGGCCAGGCCAGGGGCGTGGGGTGAGGGCCAGGCCAGGGGCGTGGGGTGAGGGCCAGGCCAGGGGTGTGGGGTGAGGGCCGGCCCAGCCCTCGGCCATAAAGGGCTCTGGGAGGGCTGCCCGGCGGCCGTCAGGCTGCGGTCATGGCCGCGTAGAGGTGGCGCCTCGCCCGGGGCTCCTGGGTGTCCGGCGGGCTGTGAGCACGGCCTGCACCTGCCCCCCCAGTGCACGGGCGAGCCCCCTGCTGTCTGCCCCACGGAGAGGGTGCACTCTGAGGCCATTGGCCGGCCCACCCGGGGGCGCCGGGGCCTCCTGACCCCTGGCCTGGGGACGAGGGGCTGCCGGGATGGCCGCGCCTGCAGGTCCTCCTGAGCTCAGGGCCGGCCGGGCTGCCGACACCCGCCCGGGTGAAAGGGGCTGCGGCGGGCGCCACCAGCAGGTCCGGTCCGGCGCGGGGCGGGCGGGGTCGCTTCTCTGGCCCCAGGAGCTCGGGGCTGGGGTCCCAGGTCCCTGCTGCATCTGTCCTGGGGAGACATGGCCGGGCAATCACAGCCGGAGCAGTGACCCCCGCGGCCTCCTGGGCCCTGGACATCCCAGAGGCGCGGCCCAGCCCACGCGGGCTTGCGGCAGACACGCAAGTCTGGTCTGTGGTCACGGCGGCCGCGCGCAGGGAGGCCCTCTGGGGAGACGCCCCAAGCAGGGGGTGGCGGCCGCGCGTCCTGACCCTGTCCCCGGTGTCCTGACCCTCCCCAGGCGGGAGGGCCGGTCCCCGGCTCCACAGCTGGTCCCACCAGGGGCGGCCGGGAGGATCCAGGGCCTGGGGGCGGGCGGGGTAGGCTGGGGGGGCCGGCGGCGCCGGGAATGGACGGGCGGAGGAGGCCTCGCCTGCTCAGCGCCCGCTCGCGGGCCCGATAAGGAGCTTCGTGCGGGCGCGGCCCGGGTCCGTTCCGACTCGCAGATACCGCAGGCCCCGGGCCGGCCTCCTGCGCCCGCAGCCGGCCGCGCCTCCTTTGTGCCGCTATCGCTCCATCGCGGCGCGAGATCATTTCCAAATTAAATTTTATGGTCCATTACTTAGCGCGCCGACACCGGCCTAATGGAATCTTAAATGGAAGCGGCGGGCTCTGTGTGGGGCTGGCCTCTCGGTGAAGATGTTATTTAGCTCTAATTATCAGATAATGAACTCGGGAAATTTAATTTTTAATATTTGTACGTCCAGAGTCCATTGTGCCTCGCCTGAGACTTTAAATTAAAAGTTAACGTGCCCACGGCCGCCCGAGGAGGGCCCCAGCCATGCCAAGCCCATCCTGGTGTCCCCTCGGGCAGAGACCAGGGCCCGCGGGTGCCCGGGCAGGACGGGCCAGGCCGAGGCTCGGCACCGCGGCTGCAGGGCCGGGGTGGCCCCCACTGAGCACCGCCAGGAGCTGCCCACACCCTGGCCCACCCTGGGGTCCAGAAGCAGGGCCGCGTCCAGCCTCTGCGGTGCCCCCAAGGGACAGCAGGGAGGGGATGTGGAAGAGGATCCCGGCCCGCCCCCCAGGGAGACCTCCGGCCCGGAGACCCCAAGGCCACATGGGAGGTGAGGCGCAGGAGGGAGCTGTGCTCGCACCCCAGTGGGCTCAGGCTGCCCCCTGGGCTGAGGGCGCGTCCTGTCCTCTGGCCCACAGTGCCTGGCCTGCACCACCTCCCCCTCCAGCCCTGCCTGCAGGGCACGGGTGGGGATGGCTCCACAGGAGGCTCCACAGGGCCTTCCCCGGCCTCCCACCCACAGTGGCGGGGTCCAAGGCCAGAGGCCTCCGACCTCGCCCGACACTGGGGCTCACGTCTGTGCTTGCAGTGAGCCCAGGTCTCAGGATCCGACTCAGACCTTCTGGCAGCAGCCAGCAGGGAGGGAGGAGGGAGGAGGAGGAGGGAGGAGGCAGGAGGAAGAGGCAGGAGGGGGGAGGAGGAGGAAAAAGGAGAAGGAGGAGGAGGAGGGAGGAGGAGGAGGGAAGAGGAGGGAGGAGGAGGAGGAGGAGGGAGAGGAGGAGGGAGGCGGAGAAGGAGGAGGAGGAGGGAGGAGGAGGGGGGAAGAGGAGGGAGGAGGAGGAGGAGGAGGGAGGAGGAGGAGGAGGAGGAGGGGGGGGAGGGGGAGGGAGGAGGAGGAGGAGGGAGGAGAAGGAGGGAGGAGGGAGGGAGGAGGAGGGAGGAGGAGGGAGGAGGAGGGAGGAGGGGGAGGGAGGAGGGGGAGGAGGAGGAGGAGGAGGGAGGGGGAGGAGGAGGAGGAGGGGGAGGAGGAGGGAGGAGGAGGGGGAGGGAGGAGGAGGAGGAGGGGGAGGAGGAGGGAGGAGGAGGAGGGAGGAGGGGGAGGAGGGAGGAGGAGGAGGAGGGAGGAGGAGGAGAAGGGAGGAGGAGGGGGGAGGAGGAGGGGGAGGGAGGAGGAGGAGGAGGGGGAGGAGGAGGGAGGAGGAGGAGGAGGAGGAGGGAGGAGGAGGAGGGGGAGGAGGAGGAGGGAGGAGGAGGCAGAGGAGGAGGAGGAGGAGGGAGGAGGAGGAGGAGGGAGGAGGAGGAGGGGGAGGAGGAGGGGGAGGAGGAGGGGGAGGAGGAGGGGAGGAGGGGGGAGGAGGAGGAGGCGGAGGAGGAGGGAGGAGGAGGAGGGAGGAGGCGGAGGAGGAGGTGGAGGAGGGGAGGGAGGAGGAGGGAGGAGGGAGGAGGAGGAGGAGGAGGGTGAGGAGGGAGGAGGGAGGAGGAGGATGGGAGGAGGAGGAGGGGGAGGAGGAGGGGGGGTGGGAGGAGGAGGAGGAGGAGGAGGAGGCGGAGGAGGAGGAGGAGGAGGGAGGAGGAGGAGGAGGGCGGAGGGAGGAGGGGGAGGAGGAGGGGGGGAGGAGGTGGGGGAGGAGGGGGGGAGGAGGGGGGGGAGGAGGAGCGGAGGAGGAGGGAGGAGGAGGAGGGAAGAGGAGGAGGAGGGTGGAGGGAGGAGGAGGAGGAGGAGGAGGCAGGTGACCCGGGAAGCTGCAAGGTCTGGCTGGGGATGGTACTGCTACCGGCCCGTGGAGGGCCAGGGCCAGGGTGACAGGTGAGGGTCCAGCAGCTCGGCGGCAGGAGGACGAGGTCAGGCAGCGGGTGGCGTGAGGGGGCCCAGATGGACAGCAGCCTGGCCCACAGGTCCCCTGACCCATGGCTGGCCAGTGTAGCTCCTCCTTGGCAGGGCCACATGGCTCTCGTGGCTGGCGGCCTGTCATAGACGGCCCGCAGCCCTCCCCGTCAGACCCATGTGGGTCTCCCCAGCCCGGTCGGTGGTGAAAAATGACCACCCTGCACCCCCACTCACACCCACGGTGTCCAGCCGAGAGCCATGGGCCTTCCTGCTGGGGCTGGTGTCCTCGTCCCCACAACCACGGCAGCGGGCTCCCATGCCCAGTCCACTGCCCAGTGCTGGCAGGCACTCCCACAGTGCCGGGGCCGGCGTGCTGGCCCCAGGGCCAGCAGTTGGTGCCCCCAGGATGGGAGCATCCCCCTGGGCGTCTCTGAAGTCGCAACCATCGTCACTGGTGCCTCAGCGACCACTGCAAAGCCATGGGCTTCCAGCCCCACCAAGGTCGAGGCCAGCTTTGCCCTGGAAGCTGCGCAGGGCCTGGGGTCCATTCTTGGCACGCCCGGGAGCTGAGGGCCTTCACCCACTGCTGGGTGCATGCACCTGAGGGTGCTCCCACCCCAGGCAGCTCCCAGATGCCATAGAACTGAGCCAGGTGGGGCTGATCGCAGGGAGGACACAGCTGTGGGAATCCGGAGGATTTTCACCCGATGGAGACAGATCATGCCATACCACACTGTTCTGATTACTGTAGCTTTGCAAGGAGTTTTGAAGTCAAGAAGTGGGAGGCCTTTAGCTTTGTTCTTTTCAGATGGTTCTTGAGAGTCCAGATGGAATCCAGAATGATTTTTTCTGTTTCTGCAAAAGCCTTGTTGAGATTTTGACAGACATTGCGTTTAGTTAGTAGATTCACTGGGTTACATCCTCATTGAACCGCCCTCCCAATCCATGGACATGGGATGTCTTCCCATTGGTTTATGTCTTTTTAAATTGCTTTCAGCAACATTTTGCTGTTTTCAGTGTAGGCATTTGTTCTTAAGTATTAATCTTTTTGATGTCATTATGTATGGAATGTTTCCTTAATTTCCTTTTTGGATTGTTCATTACTAGTGTACGGGCATCATGATTTTTCAAACTTTAAACAACTTACCCACAGTGCACAGAGCAAGGAGGGGGCATGAAACATAAATCTCGTCATCACAGGATGAAGCCTGAGACCCCCGTCAGGCAGCAGCCACTGGTAGGGCTCGAGTGGCCTCCTGGCCAGGCTCTGGCTGACCCTGCTGGATGCCTCTGCAGGTGCGTGGTCGGTGGCTCCCCTCAGGGATATGGGCCTGCAGCCAGCCCCCACAGGCTGTGACATGTAGCATCTGTGTGCAGGGTCTCCCCTGCCCCGCCAATCTTTGGGGTGTTTTGATGAGTCGAAGCTCTGAATTTCTCTAAACGCTTTTAGTTTGTACTTTAAGTTGTGCTAATTAAGAAATGTTTTCTTGCCCAGAAGCCAGGAAGATACTTGCTGTGTGGGTCAACGTCTGTGTTACCCGGCACCATGTAGTTTACCCAGCGCCCACCTCCTACAGTGCTGACCCCGTTAAAAATATGACTGGTTTTAAGTGTTTTTATTATTAATTTCGCCACAAATTTGCATGCTCTCTACACATATTTTTCCTGCATCATTTGACAGCAAGTTGAAATGCGGTCACCCTAAGCACTGCAGTGTGAGCCTCCCGCAAACACGCGTCCCGTGCCCCCACCCAGGGTCTGAGGGTCAGAGAGCACGGCCAGCAGCCGGCTTGCGTGCTGCCACCTGCCGCGCCAGTGTGTGCAAGTGTGCCCGCCCTCACTCGCCCCTCCTGGAGCACGGCCACCGGCAGCAGAAGCAGCTGGGTCCTGAGAACAGCTGGCTGGGGCCTGGGAGGGGCATTTGAAAAGTAACCCTAGATGGACCCAGGCCATGTGGGCAGCAGACGCCCAGGGTCACCCCCCGCACCAGCAAGCTCCCTGGGTTTGGGTTTGGTCAACAGCACAGAATCATAGCCTTGGGGTGGGGGGGGCTCACATTGGAAACTTTAAAGTATATGACGTTTACAA